>NC_072777.1:15293313-15309654 GCF_022539595.1 Amphiprion ocellaris | reverse complement strand
CCCCCCCCCCCCCCCCCCCCCCCCCCCCCCCCCCCCCCCCCCCCCCCCCCCCCCCCCCCCCCCCCCCCCCCCCCCCCCCAAAAAAAAAAAAAACCTGAAATGAAACAGCAGTGATTCAATTCAGTTCACTGAAGGTGTTGCTAATTGTTGAATTCTATGAGTTTGTTACATTCTGGTGATATTCTGGAAATAACATTTTTTTTTAAGTACTTTTTTGGTGAGGAATTATTGAATTGCAAATAAACTGCAAATATTTTTCACTCTCCTGATAACACACACAGCACCTCCTGATAACACACACAGAAACAGTCTACCTCTGTGATTTGGAAATGTCAGACCATCACCTGCTGCTCTGTGCTCCAAAAAAAAACCCAAATAAAGACACACTGTTTGCAGCTTTTCCTTTCTTTACTTTGAAGGGATTTTTCCGTCCGTGGCGCTGTGCGAGCAAGAGGATGTCGACCCTGAAAGGTCACAGTTGATTGGTTAACAGCATAAAGCTTTTACCTGTTTTGTGCGAGAATGTCTGCCTGACGATAACACTGAGTGAGATTGGATATCACAAAATCCCTTTTAGAGGTACCCTGGGCCGAATAGTCTCCTGTTACTGTGACAAGCTGTCAGCTGCTCTGGTGAATTAAAATTATAACGGTCAAATTGAAACCAATGAAGGAGGCAAGAAGAAATAAAAGAAGTTGATTCAGAGCAGCTGTTGTTGGATGAAGGCTGTCAGTAAACCAAGTGGTAAAACTGCCATGTAGTAAAAAGGTGTAAGGAATCCCACTTTCTAGGAGGCCAGAATTTGTGGCAGACCTACTCTTGTAGACTTTGGATTACACAACATTGCTGCTTCCTCACAGTTTCACATAATACATTAGAATGCACTCATAAATAAAACACTACATTTAAACTATTATTAAACTGTCCAAATAATCAGTAGACTGGTTTATTTATGAGTTCTTGAATATTTTTTTAAAACTCTTTTTTAAATTTTTGGAACATTAGCCTTCTCTTTCACAATTTTCTGCTACATATTCATCAATAATAGGTAATAAACTATCAAAGGCTTAACTGGCTCAGCTTGCACATCAGTGGTACCATTTTTATTCCATGTTGTATTTGTGGTTTGCTAACCCTACTCAAATCATAGTAACAGGGTTGCTAATCCATGCTAATGTTAGCTTTTTCTCAGGAGTGGAAGCTAGATATTTAGCTAGCTGTTACTGCTGACCAAGAGGACAAACTTACTGATGGAAAAAAGTAAAGAAAAAGGCAAAAATAATTAGTCTTTTCTTGATAATATGCATAACAGAGTAGCATGAGGTAGAGTGAGACATTCAGTCAAGGCTGACAATGTTAAGAAAATATGAAAAATAGAAGAGAGGACATAGCTTTGCTCTACCCATTCTTTTGGAAAACTGATGATGTTAATTCCAGCATATCATGTGTTTCACTGTTTTCTTTTTCTTCTACCAGCTAAAAAAGTTATGCTAACAGGGTTGTGTGCATATTGTGGGACACACGTTCCATGCATAATAATTATTTAAAATATTACATTGATTAAAAACAATGTAGCTACAATTACAAGAGATGTCAATGAGAAAATAATACAAAAAAAGGAGATTTAAATTTCATTTTAACAATTTTTTTTGAGATTCAATTTGGTGACGGGCGAGAAAAGAGAAAAATGGCATTTTAGGGGGAATAAGTACATTTACACAACAAGTGCATATTTTAATATTTTGTACAGAGATTATTTTAAATTCGATGGGTGGAACATAAAATGTCCTCCAATTCTGAAATGACCCAGAACACTGGTATCAAACTCCAAATCGGCAGGCATCCTCTGCGGAGGCAACACAGTTGGTATCTGCACAGAGAGGATGGATGGAGCTCACTTAGTGCTGCAACTAAAAGATGTTTGATGTTGACTAACAAATTGTGCTTCTGTCTTCTGCTCCAAAGCAGCTGTTGCGTCTCCTGAACTTTTCTTCAGTCCATTCTACTGTTACTTTCCATCATTTGTGTATCCTCTGTGTGTGTGCATTGCATAGTGTCTCTGCCTGGGTGTGTGGTAGTATGTATTAGTGAGTGTGCATTAATATTCAGAGCCAGACCAGTCTGCAACATTAAGCTTTAATACCAGCCCAGAGACCTGTGTTTCAACTCAGCAAGAGAGGCAAACAGTCTCAACTGTGATGTTTACGTACACACTCACACACAGTGATAAATATGGAAATTTCTCTCTGTCTCAAAGACACAGCAATGAACATGCAAATGATTCTCCCTCAAACACACACACTTGAAGCTAAGGTGTTTCTGTGAAGCTCTGCCATCTGTCTTCTGGTATTTTAATGGAACTAGACAGAAGCAGACCTCTGTTATAAGAGTAGTTTCCCTTTAAAGTAGTCAGGGTGTAACAAACTTTGATGCAGCCTCTCTGGGACTCCTCGGCTGCCTGACCTCTGCCTGGCCTGCCCTCCCAGAGACCTCTGGAGCTGCTGTCGTTTGGTTACGAAGGGATGCTAGCGAATACCGCACACATATATTCCCAGTTTTTAAGTGCATACACGTTTGTTTATGGCAGATTTTGCTGTGGGTTTGTTTCTTTGAGTACAAAACAAAGTTCAAATCTCCTCCACTGCTGCCACACTCGTGTGCTGCTTTTTGTGTCTGCAGCCAGCTTGAGTGGTCTTTCCATCAGCATGTGAGGATGTTCTCCACCACTGCCAGGAAATTACCTTAATTACCCTTTTGAAGAAGAAAAATACCAAGAAAGAGGAAAAAAATCAGAACACGGCGTACCGACAGGCAGAACTATGTAAACATTTGTACAGACATAAAAATCCAAATTAGCAGCCTTCATCTACTGCCATTCTTGCAAATTTTGTCTGTCCAAAATATGAAATTGCTGCTAATTAGTTTTCCTCCTGTGGGAGCAGCTTTTGGCAAACCACCATATGACTTCAGCTGATCTCAGACCTTGTACAATCAGACCCAGACAGCTTCTTGGTCTGCCACCTGGTTCAGAAAAAGCTGTTTTTTAAAACCAATTTAACCACTGCTGATGTGATTGCTCTGTTATTATGCATATGAACACCAGCACTGATAACATTCAAGGCCCAAAGATTAACTTCTCAGTTCAGTTTGCTTTAGACTTGTAGATTTCCATGTGGAGTCTTAATGCTGGTGTTGCTTTCATTACCCAAGAGCATGAAAAGTTATGTGAGTAGCAGTATGAAAGACACTTTAAACCTTCTGTCAGCCCACAAACTGATTGCTGAATGAAGTAGATGTGCTTGTGTCAAAAAAAATAAAGCAACTACAATAAGTGCACAAATGCTTAACTTCTTGAAAATCAACAAAATAGTTACATTTTATTGGATAATTATCTACTACAATAATCACAAATTTAGCCTATAAAGTATATAATATTTGTGACACGGTCCAGAAATAAAAAATGATTATTTAAATACTCTACAATATAAGCCAACATATGGTTCTTAACAAAGAATGGACGAGCAGGAACCAGCACAGATCCAATTAGAGGAGCACTGCTGAATGTTACTGTGTGACTGTGAAGCAAATGAGAGCAGAATGCATCATTTATATGATCAGGCTGGGCTTCATTTGAGTTATTTATTGGTGGATTACAAGAATTAGAATGAAAGGCAAGTATGCTGTAATATTTTAATAAATTCTGATTCTGATCTGACAAATTAGCTGTCAGGTGACAATCATACTAATTAGTTTCCTTGTTTCACATTTTAGTAAAACACCGAGAATCAGATTAACAGATTGTGTCTTTTTCTGATCGGGGAAATTGATGTGTAATTAGCGATTCAGCGATTAACAGACATGAGGTGTCAGTTTAGATTTGGTGTCAAATCAGGACCAGTAAATCCGTGGGTCAATATCTGTTTCCAGTCTGTCCTTGCTGCTGGTGGAGGGACACTTTGTTTAAAGTTTTTTTGAAGCCTTTTACCCTCTCTAGTGCATGTTTAGCCCAAACTTACAGTATCGTTCAAAAGTTTGGGGTCACTTAGAAATGTCCTTACTTTTTAAAAAAAAGCATTTTTTTTTCAAAGAAGATAACGTTAAATGAATCAGAAATACAGTCTAGACATTGTTAGTGTGGTAAGTGACTATTCTAGCTGGAAGCGACTGCTTTTTAATGGAATATCTACATAGAGGTACAGAGGAACATTTCCAGCAACCATCACTCCTGTGTTCTAATGCTACATTGTGTTAGCTAATGGTGTTGACAGGCTAATTGATGATTAGAAAACCTTTGTAATGTTATGTTAGCACATGAATGAAAGTGTGAATTTTCATGGAAAACATGAAATTGTCTTGTGGACTCAAAGTTTTGAACGGTAGTGTAAGTCTACTTTGGTTAATCAAATTTCTCCTCAGCTTTGAAAATTCTTCACTTGTCGTCACTGGGACGAGCAGAAAGACCGACTAACTAGAAAGCTGCAGGTTCCCAGTGCTCTCTCCACTCAACTCTTATCCTCTCCATTGTTTGCAGCATTAGCCATTAAAGCATCAAACATTCTCCATATGGCCTCTGAATTATGTGATTTGTTGACTACAGATCGGAGACAATGGCAGGGCTTTTATATGCACAGGCATGCCTCTGCACTAATGTGAGAACACACATTAGCCAGAAAGCAGCAGCTCATTCTCTCTCTCACACACAGACAAACATTCCCCGCCATGCTCTTTGATGGACTAAATAGCTTGTTGGTGCTTTGATGAGTTTTTAAACAGCTTCCAACAGACTCCAAAGGGCCGGGTGTTGATAGACTTGGCTGGGATGTTGTAGCCACTCCCTTTATTCCCCTCAGTCACTTCTTAGCCTTGACCACAGTTCTCTTCATGGTTTTATTAAGATAGATGTTCAGTTGTGTCCTTTGAATTGTTTTAATAACCTAAACGGAGACTCAGTTTCCCTGCATTGTCCTGATGTATGATCACTTCTGCTTTAAAGACTCACAAAGGAACAACTAAGAAATTCATGTGTTCCTCAAGTGTTTTTACACTATATTGAACGTTAGACACTGTTCTTTATATTTTAAACAAAAGCAGAGTTTCTCCTGGTTCAGGATGGGCCTTTGAAGGGGGTGACTATGTACAAAAATAAGCATGATTGGTCAGTGGACAGTGAAAGGATTAAGTCTGTTACCTTCTGTGCAGAAATCTGTGCATTTTCCTTTTATTACTCCGCCAAGGAACATAACAGAGTTCTGTGACGATCGGCGTACATTTGTCTTTCTGTCTGTCTGTCTGTCTGTCTGTTAGCAACATTACCCAAAAATGGACAAACGGCTTTGGATGAAATTTTCAGGGAAGGTTAGATTTGACACAAGGACCAAGTGATTAAATAATTGCTTGGTTCCAGTGCTTATAGTCTGGATCCACAGATTTTTTAAAGATTTCTGTATTGCGAGATTACTACGAAAAGACTATGCATGCAATTTCGAAACCAATCAGTGATGTGATAGGACATATGACACTTGGAGAAAACATAACATCTTTTATATGCAGTGTAAGATTGTATCATACGTGCTAAACCTTCCCCCCCTCCCAAAAGCTAACTCTCTGCTTTGTAACAGCTATCCTGACGTAGGTGTAATTTTAATTGTAAATTTGTACACATGTGGGAAAAGATGGTTTGTATTTTGAGGCCACGTCACCAAACTTTTTAAGCAGATTTGACTGGCGACACATGCAGTTTTAATGTGCCAGTGACCATTGGTATTACAGTTATTTAAATAGAAGCCTGGTTTTGCTCTGGGGTGTTACTGTGATGGCTGTCAAGTAGCTCAACTTGCCCATAAGGACTTTGGGTAAACAAAAGGACAACTCTAAATGAATGCTGATGTTCCTCTGTGTCAACTTAGTTTGGCATTTTTCTACCATCTACTGCAGCTGTGAAAAGAAAGTGGTATTTGTAAGAGTACAGTTGCCATGAAACAATGTCAAAGCTGAGCTATGTGGTTTCAGTGTTTCTTGTTGCTTCTGTCCGTCCACTTAAAATGAAAACCAGAAAACAAAGAAACAAGCAAAAATTAAATAAATGAAAACACTGCAATATGGTTTGTTCTTCAGAGAGCATTTGTCTTAATTTTCCAAAAAGTATTGTTCATTTATACCAGTCTCCCTCACAAGTGTGCTTAAATTAAATTGTTAATTAGCAGATTATGGTCTCCAAACTATGCAGAATTTAATTTGTGCTTTAAAAATTCATGTGATTAAAACAAAGAATATTAATACACCACACACTGCAGTTTAGTTTTAAGTAAGGCTTGAGAGAAAATTTTGTACCCCAATCGTGATGACATACCTCAAGTAGTTTTCAGTCAGAAAAAGGCCTGAGAATCTATTACAGCCGTCCAAGATCTCCATCTTAGACAAACACAACTCTTCAGCTCTTGGCCTCATTTAACAAATTATAACTGCTCACATGCTGTGATGATGAGGATGCCCCTCTGCTTCACTCTCAAACAACCTATAGAACATATACCTTTTGTTCCCCCATTTCCTCTTCTTCTCTGAGGTTGGAGACTAAGGCTGACAGAGGTTCTTTTCTGTGTGTCACATTCATTTTACTGCATTACACAAATTCAATAAAGAGGACATTAATTATAAAGACTTCATTTTCCTCACACAAAGTACCATTCAGTGACTCTATGCTGTAGAGCTGCAAATAACAGCTATTTGTTTGATTAATCTAAATGATTAATTTTCCTCCAAGAAAGCAAAGCAAAACATTTGGATTAAGTTAATTATATTTTTGATAAACTATTGTATAATACAGCACAGTATGAAAGAACTATAACAAATAACTAATAAGTATAAGTAAAGGTAATGTAGTTAAGCAGGCAACTCTAACATGATAAAAACACATTTGAAAAGGTGCTCATTATTTAAGTCAGTAGTGCATCTCCAAAAGAAATTGAAGTTACTATCAAATCCCTTGAGGTGAAAATGTTCGGCCTGTATTTGAAATAGCACGGAGCAGCTAAAGTAACTTTTTTTTTCCCTTATTGTGTGATTCTTCTCTGGTAGTAGCTTTAAATTCTTTGAAATTCTGTGGTCGAACTCACAGCACAGCTGCTGTCTTTTACTCGTGAACGACGAGTTTGTCGGATGTCATCACAGTGATAAAACAAGAGAAGTATTCAGAAGAGTGCAGTACTCCACCAAGACTGCTTAGTCGTATCATTTCTGATGGCTGAAAACTTGAAAAAAGTCATGGCAGAAATCACGGCAACATACAATGTGTCCATTTATTATAGATGTACCCACAAACAAAATTACCTTGCCCTAAACACAGACGTGTGTTATGCATGTGTATGTTATGTACAGATACCGAATCACATGATCTAAATATGTAGCGGCTGGCGGGAATTCATGGGACTCGGAAACACCCCTACGATTTAATCAATTGTTCCTTGTATCATTTCTGACAGATAAGTCCCGATAAGTTTGCAGCAGTCAATTTATAGTCAGATCGCAATCATGTAATCGTCAGCAGGCAGCTGACATAGTGTTCACATGTTGTCATAGTTACAGTGACACCGTGCCGCTATCTTGCAATGATACAGAAATCTTTAACAAATCCGTGGATCCAGACTATAAGCCGCTTCACTGCCTAAATTTAATCACTTGGTCCTTTTGTCATTTCTGACCTTCCTTGAAAATTTCATCCAAATTCGTTAGTCCGTTTTTGTGTAATGTTGCTAACAGGCAGACAGACAGACAAACCAACACTGATCACCAGATAACTCCACCAAGGCTCGTTTCTGCCACTATTTCGTAATAATTTCATTATCTGAAAGTAAACTGAACAGAAAGATATGTAAATGAAATCAGCTTTATTGGAAATTCAGTTGTATTAAAATGCAGTATATATGAGCACAGAGAGCAGGAGAGAAGAAACAGATGTAAGGCACTGCACTGAATAGCATCTGTGTATTTTCTTGTCAGGTGTATTGTATTTCACTGTACTACTGTCATATACCATCAAAATTCTGCAGTGTACAAACTGCCTTTTTGTTCTGTGATCATACCAACACTTACAAAGGCTTGGGTCTGTGGAAACTTTAATGCTGAACTGCAGAGCAGTGATGTAGTGGTGATTGTAACTGACCAGAAACTGGAGCCAAGAACTGTGGATTCCAAGAAGCATTTTAGGAGAAAAATGAGTTCTATTCTATAATCAGATGTTCTGTGGGCCCTGCAATGATCATATTAGACATTAGTGAACATTTATTATTTCCAATAATTCAACCCTGTTAGGCTGACAGCTACTATGGTCAAACTGCACTCACTGTATTTATCTACTTCTTTATGACTAAGTGATGAAGGAAATAAGTTGCCTGCGGTTAGAATATTTCAAAAAAAGGCTTGTGTGGTGCAAGACCTTGGTGCCAGATTGTCAGAGCAACTGTTCTAAGGAAAACATTTTCAAATGTAGAGTTCAAGTTATTCAATTTATTTCCATTGTCTTATAAACTGCACAAGTGAGCAACATTTTAGCCTCGCTTGCTGTTCTGTATGAACAAAAGTTGTTTGTTTCCTCTTCAAGGACATCCCTGGTTGTGTGTCTGCTTCATAATTTATGGGTCCACACAACCTATGTGAGGCCACACACACACTGAACAATTACACCAGGAGGGAAAATTACTGTAAGATAGGGGCTTCAGTTGTTTTGTTGCCTTTATGTGTGTGTGTGTGTGTGTGTGTGTGTGTGTGTGTGTGTGTGTGTGTGTGTGTGTGTGTGTGTGTGTGTGTGTGTGTGCGTGAGTATGTGTGTGTTTGTGTCCTGGTATTACTCATTTTGGTGAACCTGCTTCCCTTTAGTGGACAAAACGCACTTCGTAATTTCAATCACTGTATGTGTAGGTGAAGGTTTGGTTTTGGGTCAGCGTAAGAACTATTATCATTGTAAGTTAAGGTAATGTCTTCTGAAGTGATGGAAAAACAACTGTGTGTGTCTGTGTGTGTTTAAAACAGTAAGATGCCTGTTTATAGTAATTACTGGTGATTGCACTTATAGTTTACATGGTGCACTGCATTTATAACAAGAAAAGCACTCAGGGAGTGCAGTACTCCACCAAGGCTACTCAGTCGTTGTATCATTTCCCACAGATAAGTCAGCAGTGGTGGATTTGTAGCAGGATCACAATCATGTGATCATCAGCAGGCAGCTGACATAGTGTTCACTTGTCATAGTTACAGTGACGCCATGCCACTTTCTCGCAATGATACAGAAATCCTTAACAAATCTGTGGATCCAGACTGTAAGCCACATCATTGCCAAAATATAATCAGGTGGTCCTTGTATCATTTCTGACCTTCACTGAAAATTTCATCCGAATCTGTTAACCCTCGTATTATGTTAAGGGTCAATCTGACCCATTTCAGTTTTTGTGTTCACCAAAGTGCTAGTTATCCTTTCTTTTTCTTCATGAAATTTTGTGACTTTTCCTCATCTAGGGTCATGAACTGGTATGTAAAATCTGGACACTTTGATGTCTCGTGGAATGTCTGTGCAGAGTTTGTGTACAAATATGATGTTGTGGGTCATTTAGACCCGGACACTTTAATGTGGGTAAGGAGCTGTTCAGATCCAAAATAAACATGTCTCTTTGGCAACAATGTCTCTTCAGACATTTCACATGATATCTCTGCAATCAGAGATGTATGGGATAAGTGGGTTGAAATTCTAACTTTGTTGTACAGTACTGGTCCCCATGTTGCTGTAGATGGCGCCTTGTTCCATTCAGGGGGCGCTGTCCTTTCAGGCAGTACATGCCCAACAAACTTGCCAAGTATGGCATCAAAATATGGGCAGCCTGTGATGTAAAATCTAGCTATGCATGGAATAAGCAAGTGGACACTGGAAAGCTACCTGGAGGAGCATCTGAGAAGAATCAGGAGATGCGTGTGGTGCTGGAGATGAGTGATGGGCTGCAAGGTCATAACATCACATGTGACAACTTTTTACATCCTACTGCCTTGGATATGAACTTCAGAAGAGAAAGCTGACTATGTTGGGAACAGAAGAAATAAGCCAGGACTTCCCAGTGAAATTCTGAAGATGCAGGGCAGACCTCTGCATTCCTCAATATTTGTTTTCGCTGAGAAAGCAACAGTTGTATCATACTGCCCAAAGAAAAACAAGAATGTTCTTGTAACGAGCACAATGCACACAGATGCATCTCTGAGCACAAGAGAAGACAAGAAGCCACAAATGATCCTGGACTACAAGTGCACCAAAGGAGGAGTTGACCATCTGGACAAAGTCACAGCAACATACAGTTGCCAGCACAAGACTGCCCGATGGCCCTTGGTGATTTTCTACAACATTGTGGGCATGTCTGCTTACAAGGCTTATGTCCTGTGGACTGAAATCAACCAGCAATGGAATGCCGGCAAATTGTACCGACGTAGGCTTTTCCTGGAAGAACTCAGCAAAGTACTCGTCACTCCCAAGATCCAGAGGCGAGCCAGGCCAGCTCGATCCCCAGCATCATCCAACCAATCTGCAATGGATCCAGTGGACACACGTAAAGAAACGGAAAAAATGCCAGGTCCGTCCCTCCTGAGAGGACAGTAAAACAAGTACCTCTTGTGTGAAATGCAAGAATTACATCTGCAGAAAGCACACAGTGACACTTTGTCCATCATGTGGAGAACATTGAAAATGTTGAACACTGAAAATCTGAGACAATGGGACAAGTTAAATGAAAAAAACAAAACAAAAAATGAAAATGGAAAAATGTTAACTAAATAGTTCTTAAATATAGTGTTGGAATTTTTTTTTAAAGTATTGTATGTCTCTTTTCTAAATGTTTATATAATCTAAAATAATGTTGTTATTGGTTTAACCTGGTTTGTTGGCTGTTTTGAGTGGATTTACACAGTACGGGTCAAAATGACCCGCAACATCCATCCATCCATTATCTATACACCGCTTAATCCTCACTAGGGTCGCTGGGGGTGCTGGAGTCTATCCCAGCTGACTCGGGCGAAGGCAGGGGACACCCTAGACAGGTCACCAGTCTGTCGCAGGGCTACATACAAAGACAAACAAGCACTCTCACATTCACACCTACGGGCAATTTAGAATAATCAATTAACCTCAGCATATTTTTGGACTGTGGGAGGAAGCCGGAGTACCCGGAGAGAACCCACGCATGCACAGGGTGACCCGCAACATAATCAATGTAATTTTTTTCAACATAATACGAGGGTTAATCCATTTTTTAGTAATGTTGCAAACAGACAGACAGACAGACAGACGGATAAACGTACGTTGATTGACACATAACTCGCGTTCCTTGGCGGAGTAATGATACATGTTGGGAGCTTGGAATCCCTTGACTTCAAAAAGTAAAACTAAATACATTTTCTTTCTCATAAAGAAGAGTTTTTTGAAAGTCTGGGAACCTGCTTTGTTTAAATTCAATTACCTATTGTGAGTCTCACTTCTTCTAATATTTTGTGACACATTAGTGCATTTATTGGCACTTAACTGCCATCTGCGAACCCATGGAATAGTGTGAAATCATTTTCGCTAATATGCTTTGCATCTCTTCTATGTAGGCTGTTTTTTGTTTTTTGTTTTTTTTTGTGAGTCATTTCAGGGCAGCCCAAACATTTGTGCATGTTCCGTCTGCAAGAACCACCATTTCAACCTCTTCCAGGGCTGTTTCTGGGGGTGAAAAGAAGTAGCTGCTCCAGTGTAGGTATGGTAGGTACATCTGAGAGGTCCTAAATAATTGCTGTGGGGGCCTCAAAGCTGATTGGTTAAGCTCAGAGAGGACAGAAAGCCATACTTTTCTGTCCTCTTGTTCTCTTTGCGTGGTAATCTTCTCTATAACATCATCATCTTAACATAAAATTCGCCATGTAGGCTAGCATAACAAAGCCCCATTGTTCTAGTGCTCAAAAAAAACAGAGTTACTGTAAAGTAGAGGAAACCAAAATGGAACTATATTAAAACGTACTCTAAAGATTTTCTAAATCATGCAAAAACAACATATGGAAACACAGAGTTGTCAATTGCCAACTGTATTTTTGTCTATCTGTGAGGAGAATTCTCCAGCTGTGTAACTTTTGTGTGTGATATTTTGTTTTGTGGATTCTGGCTTGTCTTCAGATATAACAGCACACATTTTTCACTAGTGTAAACTGGAGCTCTAGTCTGTAAGGCTTCATATTGATCCATCACTCCTAAAACTATTTAGTGTCTTCTGCTGAGAGAACCCTTTTACTTTATAGTGAACATCACTCTTTCTTTTGTTTTTCAGCTAAAATGTTGTGAGTGATTCTCTGTGGCACATATTGATTCTTAATTCGCTCCTACTGGGTGTCATCCAGCTCTGCCTTTCTCTTGTCTGTCTGTCGCTTTACAGCACCCAAACAGATAAAAATATGCTGAATTCACATACAGAGTTACATAAATGAGTGACTACTTCTAAAAGGACCAGCTAGGTTTAAGATAATGTTAACACATGTTGTCCCCATGCATTTGAAAGTGAATAGAAAAGTGGATGGAAGTGCAAACACAAGTCTGATTATGCGTCGCAAGCTGTTTCAATAAAGAGAACTTAAAGATCAGAAGGACAGAAACTACAAAAGACTATAGTCCGACTATCTGAGTGCATTTTTATCACTTTTGTTTACACACAAAGCAAATGGATTAAATCGTCTGTAACAGTTTTTTTTTATTGTTATTTTTTATGAGCCCTCTTAAATAATTCAGGCGCTCACATGCAACATGATCACTAGCAAACAATTACATTTATGAGGGATTTTGGACCAGTGTGTTAGCGCTCTCCACAAAGTTGGTTGATATAGCTCTTACATTACCGTTCAAAAGTTTGGAGTCAATAAGAAATGTCCTTATTTTTAGAAGAAACGCATTTTTTTCTCCAAAGAATACACATTAAATTATTTAGAAATACAATCTAGATGGTAAATGACTATTCTAGATAAATACAGCTGATTTTTAATGGAATATCTACATAGGGGTACAGAGGAACATTTCCAGCAACCATCTCTCCTATGTTCTAATGCTACATTGTGTTAGCTAATGGTGTTGAAAGGCTAATTGATGATTAGAAAACCCTTGTACAATTACATTAGCACATGAATAAAAGTGTGAGTTTTCATGGAAAACATGAAGTTGCCTGGGCGACCCCAAACTTTTGAACGGTAGTGTATATCATGATTAATGTTTCATTTTGGTCAGTATTGATAACTTGATGATTTTCAGTGACCTGCTTTTTAAAAAAGGAGAATGTTTTTACTTTTATGTAACCAGTTTTTCTACTTTAGACTGTTTACCAAAGCACACAGGTACTATTTTCCCCTAACATCAAGTCTGTCAGCACGTGAAACAGTCTGCTAGGGCTTTGTCACTGAGCAATAGATAGTGGAGGACACATGGTTGTAAATGTTTTTAGACCACAAAATCCATCTTGTTGGATCTGTGGGCCCAGAGGACAGGTCGCTGGTGACTAACTTGCCTCAAGAGACTTACAAGGAAACCATGGGGAGTACAATGGGGGGCAAAGAAGCTCCATTATCAAGGGATATGATGGGGTGTTTATGAAACAGGAAGGGAGCAACCAGAACTGCCACCAAACTGTGTTTTTGTTATATGCTTTCAAGGCAGTTTGCTTCTGATGCAGTTAACTAATGAACATTCTGTCAAACACTTTCTTTTTACAAGTGTCTATCAGCAATACAAAACGCTATCGTTTCACTGCCCAGGCCCACTCTCTACAACCATAGTCAAAACACTAAATAAAGGAATATCTTTTGGATTAATGGTGCACATCCCTCCAGTAGAGTTCCGGAGACTTTGAGAATCAATACCATAATGCACCAAAGCTGTCCTGGGAGCCCAACACCTGATTAAGAACTTTTATGTTGATTTTTCCTTTAATTTGTCACCTTTTTGTACATGTAAGAAAGGCACACACTGACATCCACTCAAACAATGAATGTACCTTAAAGCAATGAATTCACAAGCATTCCTTTATGAGCACATAACCGCCTCAGAAGTGATGTGAAACACCCTGCAGCTAGTTCACTGCAAACACTGAAGCAAGTGGCTGGAGAGGTGAGATTACAGATTCAGTTGAGAAAATGTGTTTGAAGAGGATCATCCAGCTAGTGAGGGCGGTAAGGGGACAATACCTGATTGGAACACTATGTTGTTGACTCTTTCTACCCTCTCAATCCCTTTTTTTGGCTTATTTGTTTCAGACATTTGATTGTCTGTTCTATAAATTGGAGGAGGAACTGAATCTACAATCACTGTAAACAAAATCCAAGGTTGTGGCGAGGAGCACTGTAGTGCTGCTTGTCTTTGTGTTTTATGGGTTGGGGTGAAGGAGGCCTTTTTCTTCACTAAGTTGGGATCTCAGGTGATTCTCTCATAGACATGTCAGGCACGTCCCAGTTTCCCCATGCGATCTGCTCCGAGTAGCAGGGCCATAAGGAGGCGTTCATATATTCAGCTAGCCGTCCCTTCATGACTGTGAGCAGTCACTAGACTGGACTTCCCAGGTTTTCCTCCATCGCTGAGCTTTTCACTTCTGAACACAGTGGTGTTGAGTCAGTGGACAGCGAAATAACTCAGGTACCACATAGGCTGTCTTCAGTTTCCCATGGGTCATAACACATGCAATGAGCCTCGCTGGCCTGTTGAAACATCGTGCAGGTGCTCTATGCCTCTACAACATGCTGCTACTGTAAGAATGTCTGACTTCTGGCTGCCATTTAAATTTGTAAAACCTACAGCTACATTACAAAAAAAAGACTTACTTATTGCTTTAAATTTGGCCTATTACATCTTTGCAGGGTTATTTATTTCAAATTTGAATTGAATACACTTAGACTAATAGGTTAGTTCAGAGATTTTCAAACTACAATTTGCACACAACAGACTTTAAAGATTATACCCACAACAAAAAGATGACAGTGTCCTCTGTATCCAGGAGAGGACTTCAGTCTGCTCCCTGCACTTAAATGGTGTGTTGAGTATTTGTGGCCAGGTCACATTTTGACCAGAATAAAGATGAAGGCAGGTCTTTCTTGTGAAAGTACACCACCTTGAAAGAATCACCGAGAGGTAACAGTTTCACACGGGAAGCCTCCACTGCACCAGCATATAAGGAATCACAGGCTGAAGAAAGCTGCTGAGAGCTGGTAGAAAAATTGTGGCAGAAAGGGCTGGAGAGTCATGGAAGCTCCTGAGCAGTTGGTTTACTTAAGAGGCAGTTAGTATCTGATCTATAGGAGTTTTAGTCCAATGACCCACCCACTTCCCAGTGCTTACTGCTCAAAACAGGACAGCATCACAGATCCTGTGGTTTGCAATTTATTAGAATTAAAGTTATTGTAGAAGTTGTTTTCCTCATATAAGCACCGAGTCTGACTGATTTTGTTTCACATCTGAATGCTTACAGGGGACACAAGTGCCACAGATAGTAAAAATAATATAACATAATTATATCTATACAGTAATATTTGTACCAGCTCTTTATCAGTTCAAAATTAAACTAATTATATAACAAATGTTTAGCAAGCTGACATGTATGCATCATTGAATTAAATGTAACATAGTTCAAACATAAAATGAATAAAACAAAAACATAAATATTACACATACACAAAGTAACTGTGCAGCTGCATTAATTTGCTAAGGTATAAACTGTAAAGTCCAAAGAACAGAAGAACTGACCCAATGCCTGATAAAATACTATTTAATAATGATGAAAATTCTTAGGATTTTAAATTTAATTTGACTAAAAAAAAACACAAAGCGATTTTTCACCACAGAAGTCATCTCACAGAACTTCACACAGTAAGATGAAGTCATTGCTATATAAATACATTTTTACACATCACCATTCAAACGTTTGCAGTCACTAAGGCAATTTCATGTTTTCCATGAAAATTCACACTTTTATTCATCTGCTAACATAACTGCACAAGTGTTTTCTAATCATCAATTAGCCTTTCAACACCATTAGCTAACACAATGTAGCATTAGAACACAGGAGTGATGGTTGCTGGAAATGTTCCTCTGTACCTCTATGTAGATATTCCATTAAAAATCACTCATTTTCACCTAGAATAGTCATTTACCACATTAACAATGTCTAGACTGTATTTCTGACTAATTTCATGTTATCTTCATTGAAAAAACAATGCTTTTCTTTCAAAAAAAAGGACATTTCTAAGTGACCCCAAGCTTTTGAGCGATAGAGTATGTCATCTCAAGGCACTTCACATAGGAAGGAAAAAAAT
>NC_072777.1:15258313-15288313 GCF_022539595.1 Amphiprion ocellaris | reverse complement strand
TGTGCACAGTAAACCGTGGATGCCTTTGATCAGCACATACACTTCACTTCATTTACTTCATTAATGTATTTTTAAAGGACAATGGACATCTGCAGTCCTTGGGAAGGATATGCAAAAACAGAAATATATATACTCCACTAACTCGTCTGCATTGTTTTTCTGGAACCATTATATTCACTGTTTTTAATCAAAAGCAGTGAGCAAGAAGAGAATTTTCTGATGACATTAGAAAGGGGATGTACTTAGGAAATATTGCTTAAAAGCAATAAAAAGAATGATGGGCAGAAAAATGCCTTCAATACCTTTAATTAAACTTTCATTTTAAATGCATACCAATTATTTTAATTGCCTTTTCAATAAATCTGATCTGTTAGCTAGAGAAGAAGCGAAAAAACTGAAAATTAGTCCCCTCTGCTAAGACATAATAATCATTAAAATTCAGAGGACAGCAGGAGAGAGGACAGACAAAGAGACATGTAAGAGGGTGACAGTGAGAAAAAGACAAGAAAAGAAGAGAGAAAGTCGTCTCACAAAGCCAGACTAATCAAAGCAGTGAGAATTTGCATCGACAGGTCACTGATCATGCACTAGGCATTTTGTGAATCTCCTTTAATCTTGCGGTTTCACTTGATTGAGAATCCAGTCGAACTTGAACTTTAAATGAAATACCAGACTTTTTGATTTTTTTTTCTTCTCTGTCACTGCTACAACTGCTTCGGATTGCACATTCAATCCATACTGTGTATGTAGTTCAAGTGAAGCCATGTGACTGAAACATCCTCCTGTGATCAGGATCACTGTCACCAGCTTTCTGCTATCAGTCTTGAAAAATAAAATTACTAACATGTTTACATTGTATATACACTGAGAAAAATAAAGTGCTAGGTCTACTTAAAAAAAACTAAGGCAACGTTTTGCATAATTTTTTTATGTTGATGAAGCAAAACTGTTTTTTGTTTGAACTACTTATTTTTTCACATGAAAAATAAAATCCAAGTAAAGTGGACTTCATTTTGTCAAGTAGATTAAGCAAAACTAAATTTTGTATGATTTGCTAATTTTTTTGAATTAGTAAATATAATTTTCAAGTAAACCCAACTAGATTTTGTTGTGTAGATCAAATAAAACTAAACCTTGTACAGATTACTCAGTTTTTTAAAGTTGTATATGAAATCTGCAAGTTTAACCAGCTTGATTTTTTTATGAAGATCAAACAAAACTAAACTTTGTATACAATACTTATTTTTTTCAAGGTAGTAAATGAAAATTGCAAGTATAACCAACTTGATTTTATTAAGTTGATCATACAAAACTAAAATGTGTATGTTACTTAATTTGATGTATTTAATGACAATAAAATAGACTTAATCACATCATGTAAATACAGCATGGCTATTTGTTGTATTACTATGTTTTTTTTTACTGGTAGATATTTTTGCATAAATTCTAAAAACAAAATTTATTGAAATTATAGAGTTGTATCAAATAGTAAAAATAGTTGTATCAACTATTATTCAAATGAAGTGGGAATTTCATTGTTAAAGTTGCAAGCAAGTATTCTTTATAATGTATTTGAATTATGCCTGGTAATGACAGGCGAACAATAAGCCATAACCTTGATGTTTCTTTTTTTTGCGGATAGCTTAGCAAAGGAGTGATATTGAGGAAAAAAGCTTTTCTCATGTCACAGCCACTACTTGCTTTATTTTTGAACATACAAACAGCACACAAAAAAACAAAAAAGGCTGTGCATTCACCCTGGACAGAACTAGGGTGCCTTTACAAAAGGCATTTTTAGAAAATATGACATCTTTATTTGTACATGTACAAATAAACAACAATGAAAAACAAACTGAATAGTGTATGAACGTTTGATCATTAAAAAACCAATTTGGCAAAAAAAAAAAAAACTAAACAGAAGCCCTTCCAAATAATACTTCTGAATACATTTATGAAATAACACAAAATAAACATATCTGACTTAAACTGTGAGCGACTACTTTAAATTTAACATTTGAAATGTGAACATGATACATTTTTCTCCAAATAAATGTTAGCACCCAAAGAATCAGATTTCTTAATTATACTTGGAACCTAAATAAATAAATAAAAAAGTTCTAAAACAAAAGAGTGACCATTTGAAATGCAAAACAATAAAGTTCTCAATTAAAACAAAGTTCACTGTATACCTGCATCAAAAAGTCCCACTTTAAAGTGCAGCATAAAACAAACAAAAAAAGGGGGGTCACTCAAACTCCTACCCTTCAATGAGGTGTCTTTGACATTTAGGACTGAAGACTGACCTTTAGATCATGTATTTTGGAGGATGTTCTTTTGTTCCCATCCTTTTGGTCAAGGAAGATCTTCTGAAATGTCTCGAGGGTGTAGCACAGCTTCTTTGTTTTGTGATGTTTTAGATGTTTCCCACTGATTTAAATTAATAGGAATCTCAAATTGAGAGTCAAGGCATACTTTGAGTAGTTCTAGCAGCTTTAGGAAGACCCTATTGTAATGTTTTGGACAGAATCTAAAAGATCTAGTGGAGCACAGATCTATTGAGGGTCTGATGCAGAGAATATCAGGAGCCAGTGGGTTCACCTGACTGTTCTTCCTCAGCTGACTGGAATTAGTCATCTGGGACAGTATATAAAGGACTGCAAATCCATGGCTCGGTTAAGTGCTGTGAGATGGTCAACACCTTCAGTTGGCTTTTTGTTTTTGTTTTCCCTTGAAATTGTTCACTTAACTGTGTGGTGACCCAAACTGCGTTTGAACCTTTATCAAGTGACTTTTACTTTGCCTTTAGTTGTTTGGTCCATTTATTTTGTGATCTATCTCTTTTGATAGACACGGGAATAATTCTTGTCACAGTCACCTTTAAGAACTTAGTGGTCATTTTTTGTAGGAATTGTTTTTGTGCACTAGTTTTTGTTAGTTTCCAAATCTGCAACCCTGTTCTTCGGGTTTTGGTTTTTGGCGAAACATAAAAGTACTGTGTATGTATTAATTTTCATAAGTTAAAATATTTACAGGGGATTTAGAACCTGAATGCATATAATTACTTCTACCTTTAGCTATTCTACAATTAAATATTTTGTTTCAAACAGGCAGGGCTTCAAATCAGGAGTAATGGCAGAGGTATATCATATTTACCTGGTAGTCCTTGATTAAATTCTCCATCTTCTCTCCAAGATAGAGAATAAGGCCTCTGATTACTGCTTGTCTTCGGGACTCAATGCTGTTGTCCTACAACAAATTAGACATGAAATAATGTTATGTGCATATATCATATAGCTCCAACATAAACTCATTTGTAAATAGTTCTAAGTACATGCCTCATTTAACATGTCAAGGGTCGCATCAAGTTTCTTCCCCACAGCTCCCCCCTTCCTCCTGTACAAGCTCAACAGTTTCGGTGAGCACTGATCTAACTTGCTTCAGTGGCTTCAGTGTGATCCTCTGAAATTCCTCTTCAATCTAAAAAAGACCAAGACAGAACATGGAAACAACCATCACGAGACAGAAATAGTTCCAGAAAAACAGGGAAAGAAGACAAGTATTAAACTAACTGTAAAACAACATTGAAGGCAATACAATGGTTTCAAACAAAGAAAAATAATGTACGTCAAAACTGAGGGAAAAAAATACAACTTGAAAATGTATTAAACCCTTCATTTGAAAACATTAAAGACAATAATAAAATATACTTACTTGGGAAGGCTCAAAGAGGGCAGGCCATCGAGCTTTGATGTCAATCACTGGTGGTTTATTGAAGATGACATCATTTCGACGTAGTGAGAATGTCTTGGCCATCTTCTCATTGATCACTGTGTTGTTGTCCCTCTTTTTGTGTTCATAGAGAAGCTCCACTTTCTTTTTCAAGGGTTGTGTCTGTTTCACCTTGAGGATGAGGTGGGAGGTAGTTGACCTCAGATTTTTTTGTCTTCTTTAAATTTTTACCTGGAGTATTGTCTTGAGCTGATTTTCTCTTAAGACAGTTTATATTCAGTTCTGGTAGGGCAGGATTTTTCATCTTTGCTCTGTAATTTCCCATTTTGTATTTGAGGCTGTTGTGCCAACTATATAGACCATTGAAAGACACTGGATCTCTCAAACATGGGTGCTTCATGACCAAGGCCTCTGCAACCTGCTCCCTTTGTGCCTGAGAAGGGTAGGCGGTGTAGGCAAAGATTGTCTCGGCAAGCTTATCCAGAATGTTTGATTTTACAGCAGGATTGCTGAGAATGGTTCCATCCTTTTTATGAGCTTCATTTGTAGCTTGTAGAATTAGCTCAGTATCAAGGGAGAAGGTTGGTACCTCAAAAAGAGCTGGCCAAGACTCAGAACGAATGGAAGAGGCACTTCATGGAGAACACAGAATAATGGTGTCACTAGATGCAGCAGAACAAGAACTTGCATCCTCCGATGAATAAGCACAACTGCTACCGAAGCTATGTTGGACACCTTCGACATTCAGAGAATCATCAAAGGTCAAGATGACCTCTGGTTCCACATGAACCACTTTGATGGTGTCTTTGTCCTTTATTTCGTTAGTTTGAAGGAGGGTGAAAAACTGTCCATCAAAATCCTGGTCCTGGAATTGCAAACTAAAATCTTGCTCAATATCAAACGTCTCTCTAACAATAGTCTTTAATTCGTCCACAGTTTGGGGGATTTCAGATGGCAGGGAAAGTTTGCGAATGTCTTCTTTCAGTATGACACAAAGTCTGGCAGACATATTGGAGTCTGTATAGAAAGGAAAAAAAAGAGAAGAAATCAAGTTACTGGTACATAATCCCAAGGAAAAAAAACTATTTCTAGGATTTTAATGTTAAACAAAGCATAATGAATTGATCAAAAGCTAAATTAAAAATACAGATTAAATAGTTGAGGCAAATGAATTAGGCATTGCAGAATTACTTCTATAATTTTGAAACATTACAATTCCATGTCCTATCAAATTCAACCAAATTGCTAAGAACTGAAACTTCAAATCAGTTTTAAAAATAGGAATCACATATGGGTCAGATTTCAGGGAGACAACTGGGTGAAATTTGGTGGTGTTATTTTTTATTTGTATCTTTTTTTTTAAAAAAAGGTTTTACAATGATCTGAAATACTAACCTATGACAGTAAATAGAGGAAAAAACTGAAAACCCATTAATATGTACTGTTTTTAGTTACCTAATCTTGAATATGGATGTAACGCTTCAAGGTGACATAACGCTTTCCCTCAACAGTGTATGCTGCAAGAGGGTAGGAGTCTGTTAATTCTTGTTGCTGGAGGACTCTCACTTGTCTTGTGGATTCCAGTTCAAAAGAACGAAGATGCTCACTGTACCATGACCAGAGACGCTTGACAGCGAATACAAGCTGGCCATGAACAATGAAGATCACACTCAGTTCAACAAAATCTGGAAGCCCTCCAGTGGCTCCATAGGGCAAAATCATTCCCGCTGAGCAACTAGTGCCATAGCAGGTCACTGTATTGGCCACCTGAATACATGTCTCCCCTGGAAACTTCCTTTGCACTGCTTCCTGTAGGTTTTCCTTTAGGATGTCTACAGGAACTTTGGAAAGATTTGAGACACTGAGTGCAGTTTCAGTAGGTCTGTGCCATGCAGGTAGTCCAATGATGAAAGGAAGAAGACGCAATAAGCTCCAATTTTCATGAGCGTTTCCACCGACACTTTTTGTGTGTTTAAAGCTTTGTCCTGTATGTCTTTCAGGCTCAATAACTGTGACAATACCCCAAGAATAGGAACATACTGTAACCCTTTCTTCTTGTCCAGAATGTATTCTACAGGCTCAATTACATTAAATGTCCTCTTAAAAAAACTCTCATCTTTTATACGATGTGGAAAGGGGACCGTCAGGTCTTAAAGTTGTGCTCATTGGGGTTGACTCACTCAACTGTTTAACTAAGTCTGAGACAACTTGCTCTTCAAGTACACAGTCATTTTTCTCAAACATGAGTTTAAAGTCTTTCTTATGCCAGCACCTGACACTGAAGCAGATATAAACTGAAGCTCTGAGACTACTTCAGTAATGCACTTGCTTGGCACACTGTAAATGCTCTCCAATTTCAGTAAAAGATGACCTAATTTAAATTCAATTTCTTCATCTTTCAATTCTTTGACTTCAATCTCGCCTGAAGATTCATGTGCCCCTGAACATTCATATGCCTCAGAACTGTGTGCTTCAGCTATATCATCTATGATATTTGACTGACTGGCATAGTTCTGTATAATATGTTTCCGGAAATCAGTTGAAGTGTATGCTGTGTGTTGTCGGGATCTGTGTGACGCAAATGTCCCATAAACATTTGTGGAAAAGTCACAGTCTTGGAATACACAGGTCACAGTTTCAATTTTCCTGAGATGAACTCCAAGATGCTGAACATGTTCCTTTTCAGCAAAGAAACTTGAACGGCAAAGTTCACAATTGAACCTGATAACTTCCGTTTCACATTTGTCTGTTGAATGTTTCTTTGACAAATGTGACTTAACTGCATTTCAGGTTTTGAAAGAGCAGGGGCAATCGGCATGTAAACAGGGGAGAAATCCGCTGTGGTCATGCCTTAACTTGTAGTGCCTCAAAAGTTCATTTGCCTCAGTGACAACAAAGTTACAGATCTTGCAAATCCATCCCATGATGAAAAACATTTGATGCTCAGTCAAACTGCACCTAGGTAGGCAAAGCAACTTTGGTGGTCTCTCTGGTAGAGGTTAAAGTGGGACTTGACTCCAAGATTTTCCGTGAATGTGGGAATCCAGATTGCAGTGAAAGACTTTGGCTTCTGTTTAGCAGTATTAACCGTCCAACCTCAATAGTGAAAGAAAAAAAAAGAAAAAGAAACAAAATGCGGTAATACATCTCTTAAACCAGGTAAAGGGTAAAGACTTGACAAGTAAATACCAGAATTTTGTGTTATTTCAATTGTGAACTTCATTGAGCTTGTGTTTCCACTGAGAGTTATTACTTTCATAAGGAAGGGTATGTTTTGTTGCCAATCAACGTTTACTCTTTTACTTATGTTTCGAGTAGGACATTATCAAATTAGTATCAAACCGAGTAATCCCATTTAATTAACATATCTACATTGAAAATCAGAATTTCAAAACAAATATCTGATGTGGTATTTGTTATTCAAACAGCTGTATGTTCCCTACAAAAATAATTAATATTTGAATGACATTCAGGCACAAATTGTAGGAGGAAATCAGTTTCCATATTTCAATTGATATTTCTAAGTTTTCTAGTCCATTCAGCTGCAGCAAAAATATTATTGTGAGGCATATGATTGTTCTGGAATTTATACATGACTGAACAGGAGAATATGAAATTGAAATACTGAGTAAATAAAAATAGCTTCACTTCAAGACATTTTTAAAGTGGTTAATGGCAATCTGGTATAACATTTATTTGGATAGCCTCGTGTTTTAGACATATTTCTCATTTTCAACAGGTAACTAGACAGGATGCAAACCAATTTCTCTCAAATCTATGACAACTTAAAAGAAATCCTAATTTCAAATGTCTGCTTTGTGAGCTAACTGAGTGAATCGAAATATTTTCCCACTTTCTCCACTATAATTAGTCAAATGTTTGAACATACCTTTATCCAGTGTACCGCTGATCCAGTGTACTGCTGATCTATGAATCACCTGGTAGGAAACAAATATCGTAGTTATTTCCAAGAAATAACTATGATACTTCCCCAGAAAAATTAGCCATGTAGTAAAGCCACAGAGATGGAAATGCAATAAAGCTACATCTTTCTGTAATACCACAAATTACATCGCGCTCTCCAGCTAATTTGTGTTGCTCGGTGCAAGTTCGCAATAGGTACAATCCAAAAAGTTCATCCATCAGTCTACCCCGGGGCAGCTGTGGCTACATACGTAGCTTACCATCATCAAGTTTGGGAGTGAATGAATAATGCAATTGTAAAGCGTCTTTGAGTGCCTAGAAAAGTGCTATATAAAAGCAATGCATTATTATTATGTAGTATCTAACGACACTTTGAAAAATGTTTCAACTTACCTTCTTGACTTCTACCTGCTCGAAACGTCTCACCTTTGAATCACGGCAGGCCCGTTGGTAGTTGAGAGCGCTGATGCATCATGGGTATTGTAGTATTTGATGTTTTGAAATAGCGAATGAAACACAGTAAAGATAACAAGATAGTGTTTTGTTGTGTGGATGAACTTAAAAAGATTGGCTGACATTACTTAAATATTCATGTTCCAAAAAAAATCACAAAGTCTTGTTTTTTGAACAAATATTTGTGACCTAAATACTAGATATATTTGAGTAAACATACAAACTAGATTTTTTTTATTGTTGATTTCACAGATTCAGTTAAGTAAAATTTACACCTCATCAGATTCATTTTTCACAGTGTACACACTTATTTCACTTCTTTTATGTTTTCATCTATAGCTGCAGTGCTCATATGAAACATAAAAACAAGACATAACAACATCACTTTTAGTAAGAAATGAAGACATTTTCATCACATCCCAGTTGTTGTGGCTATTCCTGAGCATATATGGCCACTGTACTGGCTGTATCGAAGCGTCTGAATCGACACACATCCAAAAGAAAATAATGTCCACAGAAAAAATGTTTTAGAAATGAGGCACTATTTATTGTAACATAAATTTCTTAGAAACTTAGAAACAAAAAGGCTTAAGATGCTAAAGATAAACTTAGGATGACAGGGCCACAGGCATTGGATGTGAGTTGCGGTCCAAAGACTGTCTCTTTCTGGTAGGCCACACCTTCTTTAATCCCCATCCTTCAGCCACTAGATTGGATTAACTAAAAGAAAAAAAAGGAAAACAACCATCCTGGCTCTTACACATCTGGCCCCTAAATGTTTTAGCCTTAGCATTAACATTTACAAACTTTAGTATTAAAGTAGCCGATATCTACCATTGTACTACAAAACTAACCCAAACCCAACTCTAAATATGTCATATGCAAAACTGTCTTGTACTTTTCATATTCAAGTGGAAACTTATTTTAATGTTTTATTAAATTTTATTTTCATAAAAAAAACAGTATGACACCACTGTAATTGCATGTATTGACATTAAAATTAGATACATATATACACTACCATTCAAAGGTTTTTGATCACCCAGACAATTTCATGTTTTCCATGAAAATTCACACTTTTATTCATGTGCTAACATAATTACACAAGGGTTTTCGAATCATCAATTAGCCTTTCAACACCATTAGCTAACACAATGTAGCATTAGAACACAGGAGGGATGGTTGCTGGAAATGGGCCTCTGTACCCCTATGGAGATATTCCATTAAAAATCAGCTGTTTCCAGCTAGAATAGTCATTTACCACATTAACAATGTATAGACTGTATTACTGATTCATTTCATGTTATCTTCATTGAAATTAAACTACTTTTCTTTCAAAAAATAAGGACATTTCTAAGTGACCCCAAACTTTTGAATGGTAGTGTAAGTTTTATTCGTTGAAACATAAAATAATATTATTACTATTTAGAACATTATGAAACTACAAAAGCCTTGCAGGGATTTACAGGAAAGGCCTCCGCAAGACAGCACAACCATTTAGAATGGGAAACACATGCAGAACTGGACTTGTCCATTTCTATTTGCCCCTTGACCATTCAATAAAATCAATAGTGCTGAGAAAATGTGACAGCTAAAATAGTATTCTTTATAAAACCTGCTTTCTTAGATGAGAAACAGGTTTTGTTTAATCCCCATAACTGTTACTTAATTGCCTGCTATATAATTTTAGCTCTGAATATAATAAATGACAACACAAGCTTCTAGATGAGGCATAAAATACATGAAATGAAAGAAATTAGCCAGAAAATATAGTATTTTCACTTTAACCACAGTTTAATAGTGCAGTGGAGTGCAAATCAACTCCTCTCTATTAACCACGAGATGATGAACAGTTTGAAGAACCTCTTCATAAAATGAATTTACAGCAACACAGAGAGCTCCTGGGGGGGAGAGAAAATAGCTCCTAATGAATGAAGTCACATAAATGAATCCTCCTCATACTGAGACAGACTGGAAAATAAATAAATGCACTTTATTATGTTCTTAATCTTTTTGGCAACTCTATTTGTTTCTGAAAAACTTACTAGGAACACACTGAAAGTGTCTAAAGAAACGGAAACTACCAAAGGGGATAAATCTCTGAGTGAACGAACAAAAAAGACTAAAAAGCTGATCCTCCCAGTGCTCTACTTTAAACTTGTGCTTAGATTTGGTTTGCCACTAGGACTGTTCTCATTCACTCAAGCTGCAAAATCTTGTAAACAGTTTAAAATAATATTTCTTTCTTTATTTGTTCTGTTTCTCATAAGAAAAACTGTTCTCTGAAAGAAAGATTTATTACAGCAGCTGCTGCTGATCTAAAATAAAGATAAATTAGTAATCGCAAACAATAACTTGTATTCAAAGTAGGATCCAGTGAGGATCGTATTGATTCTTCTAAAACAAGTACAAACACATAACCAGTTTTGGAAGGGTTATTTTTTAAAGGTTTTTCATTACAGGTTATAGAATTATGTATACATGCCTTTTAATGTAATTATTCCGCCAAGGAATGCAGCAGACTTATGTGATGATCAGCGTTGATATGTCTGTCTGTTAGCGACATTACTCAAAAATGGACAAACAGATTTGGATGAAATTTTTAGAGAAAGTCAGAAATGACACAAGGACCAACTGATTAGATTTTGGCAGTGATGTGGCTTATAGTCTGGCTCTACGGATTTCTTAAAGATTTTTGTATCATTGCGAGATAGCGGCACAGTGTGACTGAAACTATGACTACAAGTGAAGACCAGAAATGATACAAGGAACAGTTGATTAACTTGTGGGGGTGACTTTTGAGTCCCATCAACTCCTGCTGCCCGCCATATATTTAGGTAACACAATATGTGTTATGATCCTTCTCTAGCTCCTGCCCTTCCTTCTCTTTCTTCCTCTTTTCTTTCTTCTCCCTTCTTCCTCCTGTCTTGGTCATCTGTCTCTTTTGTATTTCTTTCTGTTTGTCATCTCTCTCCCTGTTGTCTCTCTCTCCTTGTCTTGTCCCTCTGGCTACCTCTGTTTGCGTCTGTTGGTCTCTGCGTCTGTCTGTCTGCCTCCCTTGTCTCACTCACCTGCCTGCACTTTACTGATTGCTGTAATGCACATCAGCTGCAGTAATTAGTTCACTCTGTTCACCTGTTCTCCACTTCACCTCCACCTATTTAAGCCCTGTGCATTCACTCAGTCCCCGTCGGATCATCGACTTTGTTGTCCTCCTGGATTCTGTTTCTCCCCACCAAGCCTGCCACCTCTGGACTGCTTCAGCCCCATAGACTCTGCTTGTCTCCCTCCTCCTGGATTTCCCCTTCTTGGACTCCGTTTGCTCCGACTTATTCATGGATTTTCCCCAGCCTGTTTTTCCCCTCGGTTTTCAGTTTCCCCATATCGTGAGTACCCCTACCCAGCTTAGTTTTGTTAATTCAGTTCAGTTTTGTAAACTTCCGTGTTTGTATTCATAGAGTTCTAGTAGTTGGTTTAGTTCTGTTCCCCCAGTTCAGTTCTCCATTGACGTATTGGTTCAGTTGTTGGTTAAATAAATCTCTTTCTGTTTTTCACCTGTCGGCCAGTTCTGTGTGTCTGCGCTTGGGTTCTCCTGCTTCTCCCCCCGTAACAGTATGATCCAACCAGAATTGAACCCAGCAGGCTCTCAGACTGGCTCTGACCTATCACCAAACCCCCTTGACATTTTTTTTACTTGTGAGGAGAACCATGAATATTACCACCTCCTGTTTGAGTGTTGGTGTGAGTGGAAGAAGGCTCGAGGTCAGGAGGACAGAGATAAAATTGTGTCTTGGGGTCGCAGGGCGGCCTCCCGGATGCCCTGGTTAATGATCCACCTGCTGAACCATATTCTAGAGTTCCTGAACTCTCCCATACGTTACGTGACCCTTCCTATCACAGTCACATATCCTACCTGCACTCAGCCTGCCAGTCTGCTTGCTAGTCCATCAGTTAGCCACCCTCCTGCTAGTATGTCAATTGACTCCTCATTTGCTCCTCTAGCTTACCACTTGTTAGCGCTTCTCCCTCACAACTCAGCAACCTCCCAGAACCTGCCCCCCAGCTGTCAATTGAGCCACCTGAGAGGAAGCCTCGCCGCAGGAAGTGTGGCTCTAGGGGACACCAGATCTCCCCGGCACCCAGACCTCGCCGGTCCTCAGCGTCGCTGAAGTCCCGCCTCCTCACCCGTCTCTGAGGGGGTCGCTGAAGTCCCACCGCCTCACCCGTCTCCGAGGGGGTCGCTGACACCGCCTCACCCGTCCCCGATGGGCTCGATGACGCCGCCTCAGTCACCTCAGCTGTCCCCGAGGGGCTCGCTGCCTCAGTTCCCGAGTGGGTCGACGCCACCTCCTATTGGAACCAGCCAGGATCTGCTGATGATCCTCCCAGCAGAGCAATTAAGCTGGGGTCTGCCGACAGATCCCCGGCCAAGAGACTGTCCAGCTGGAGGCTGAGAACAAATTCCGCAGCATAAAGACTTTCCTGCCTTACTGAGCTGATAAGCCTCCGTCCGCAGTGGCCACTTCTGCTCCTGAGCCTCCAGAGGGGTCTCGCCTTCGTCGGTCCCCAGCCCGGCCACCAGAGGTGTTCCCCCTTCGTCGGTCCCCTGCTCCTGAGCCTTCAGAGGGGTCCCACCTTTGCCTGATCTGGTTCCTAGGTTGGCCTCCAGCCTGGCCGCCCGAGGTGTCGCCCACCGCTGCCGGCCTCCCGAGGGTCCCCATGTCGGGCTGCCCTCTGGAACGGCCTCGTCTCGTCTTTGACCAGCTTTTGGACTGTCTGTTTTTGGTGTTGGACTTATTTGTTTTAGCATGCCTCAGAGCCCCCTCAGACTCTTCTGGACACTTTGTTTTGTCCCTCCTTCCAAACCCTCTCTCCCTGTTGTCTCTCTCCTTGTCTTGTCCCTCTGGCTACCTCTGTTTGTGTCTGTTGGTCTCTGCGTCTGTCTGTCTGCCTCCCTTGTCTCACTCACCTGCCTGCACTTTACTTATTGCTGTAATGCACATCAGCTGCAGTAATTAGTTCACTCTGTTCACCTGTTCTCCACTTCACCTCCACCTATTTAAGCCCTGTGCATTCACTCAGTCCCCGTCGGATCATCGACTTTGTTGTCCTCCTGGATTCTGTTTCTCCCCACCAAGCCTGCCACCTCTGGACTGCTTCAGCCCCATAGACTCTGCTTGTCTCTCCCCTCCTGGATTTCCCCTTCTTGGACTCTGTTTGCTCCGACTTATTCATGGATTTTCCCCAGCCTGTTTTCCCCCTCGGTTTTCAGTTTCCCCATATCGTGAGTACCCCTACCCAGCTTAGTTTTGTTAATTCAGTTCAGTTTTGTAAACTTCCGTTTTTGTATTCATAGAGTTCTAGTAGTTGGTTTAGTTCTGTTCCCCCAGTTCAGTTCCCCATTAATGTATTGGTTCAGTTGTTGGTTAAATAAATCTCTTTCTGTTATTCACCTGTCGGCCAGTTCTGTGTGTCTGCGCTTGGGTTCTCCTGCTCCCCCCCCCCGTAACAATATGGTATTCATACATAATATACACATGCATAACACAGCATGTGCTCAGTGCAAGGCCATTTTGTTTGTAGGTACATCTATATTAAATGGCCACATTCTATGGTCCCGTTATTTCTGATCAATAACTAACAAACAAATGCTGCATTTGTAAAAAAAAAAAAAATAATAAAATGCTGCAGTTCTGACAATGCCATATGTGGCAATGAACACCCATGGTGGAGTACTGCACTCTCTGAGTGCGTTTCTTGTTTATACTGTAAATGTCACTAAAGACGGTGGCTCCTATTATGTAACTTTATCCCATGTATTTTGGTACTCCTCAAATCTGCACACAGTATAAATTTAGGGTAGGCAGCATAGTTTTGATGTCATTGGTGAAAAATTCCATATTAACCTTTCTTTTAGCTTAACTTTATTGAAGTGATCTGACAAGAAAACTGGGCCTTTTGCACCTCCCCCTGGCTTTCTTTTCAGGGTTTAGGAAATGTTGGTCATGATAGCAGATTTATGCCAATCCCAGTGTTGGATATGTTGGTGCAATAGGTTAGATGGAGGGCACTAACTCTTACTGTGGGATTGTCATAGAACAGAGACATGGTTTCTGCCCCCTGCAGCTGTAAGTGAATCTAAAATTTTCAACAATCCAAAGACTTTCCTTATGTGCTTTCTGACAGTGTGTTGATTTGAAGCTTTACTATTATTCCTCAAAAATAAATCTGGACTCATTGGCGTTTATGAATATATTAGATAATGTGATTGCTACGTTAACAACAGCTCTCTGTACCGATAATTAAGTGGAGATCATTTTCTGCCCATCATTTTTTCAACTCCAGCCTTGAATGATTTCTTGTTACTGATCTTTCCTTCCATGTTTTCTTCGCAGGCCGCCTGTATTCCAGTTATTTTGAGTAACGGCTGGGAGCTTCCCTTCTCTGAAGTGATTGATTGGAGGAAAGCTGCCATTATTGGAGATGAGCGACTGCTGTTACAGGTACGAGAAAAATACTGAAAAATGAAATGATGGGACTTTGGATGGATGGTTGGAGGAATTTATGGGTTTTAGAGCAAGAATAGGGAGATTGAAAGGATAAAAAATACTATAAAGCAAATATTGAAAGAAGGGACACAAAGGGATTGATAGGTCAAAAAAGCGTTATTAATTATGATACAGTAACAACCAACAGATGGATGGAAATGTAAGAGCTAGTCTGGATAAAGAGGGCAAACCTTTCTCACTCTGTACAGCATCAACAGATAAAATCTGGCCTTTCAGCAGCGGCTAATTCAGTGTCTGGGTGTTGAAAAGCCAACATCTTCCCAGTTATAATTGTCATCTCTGCTCCAGATCTCCTGGGGCAACCACAAAGACCCAGCTGGGCCTGATTTAAATGTAGAAGCAAACTACATAGATCAGAAATGTGTGGAAACAGATATGTGGCGTTAATGTACTATAGGCTGCTGTTGTCAAACAGAGCTGCCGCGCCAGTTTAATCAGCTTGATTTCTATTTAAGCACTTTTATCCAAATGATATATGCAGTTTGAGACACTGCCAGAGTGTGTGCTATTTCTTCAATACACTCACTAAAAAGCTTTGTTCCAGGGAAGCACACAGTCATGTGAAAAAAATAAGCACATCTAATGGAAAATGATGGCTATTTTTAATATATCTGGACAATGCTAGATAAAGATGATTTACCTGAATATTACCAAATGGAAAATTAACCTTTTCTATGATTTTTTTAAAGAAAAATATCAATAGATGTCATATTTCTCTGTGTAAAAATTAGCTAATCCCTTGGCATCACATGCAATCTTTTGCCCATTTAACAAAAATTACTTCTTGCAGGTGTTTTGTATAATTGTCCACCTCTTTGACAGGTGTTTTTGGCATCAGCTTGGTGAAAATTTGGACCACTCTTTCATGTAAAATTCCAGTTGCAAGATGTTTGAGAGGGCACAGTGGCTTGGTGGTTAGCACTTTCATCTTGCAGCTAGAAGATCCCTGGTTCACGTCCCGGCCTTCCCAGGATCTTTCTGCATGGTGTTTGCATGTTCTCCCTGTGCATGCGTAGGTTTTCTCCGGGTACTCAGGCTTTCTCCGACAGCCTAAAAACATGCTCAGCTTAATTGATGACTCTAAAATTGTCCATAGACATGTATGAGAGTGTGATTGTTTGTCTGTATATCTAGCCCTGTGATAGACTGGTGACCTCTCCAGAGTCACCAAGTCACCTAGGATAGACTCCAGCCCCCCACAACCCCAAAATAATAATTAAAAAAAAATAAATAAATAAAAAATCTTAATTAAACACTCACATAGACACGAATCAACGGACACTTACTGTCAAAGGAATCAGATAGGAAGAAAAAAACTTTTAATTAAACCCATCTGATATATTTTTGAGAATCTCAGCCAGACTCTTGCCATGAGTGGGGCCAGTCAGCACATGATGTGTCCACACTGAGTTCAACTGATAGAAGGTGGGAAAAATCTAATTGCAGTCATGTGGCTCTTAGTATTTTTTTTTCAGATGTGACAGCTGTGATATTCACAGTCACACACCTCCTATTTTTATCAATGATGGATTATTTTACAATTCAATTGTCTTCTGTCCCCTTTAATTACATCAGCAGGCTGAGCTGGTGATATTTACCTTCTCTAATTACTCTCGGCATTACTGCGTGTCACCTGCATGGCCTGTACCAACACCTGGACCTCGTGTGTGTGTGTGTGTGTGTGTGTGTGTGTGTGTGTGTGTGTGTGTGTGTGTGTGTGTGTGTGTGTGTGTGTGTGTGTGTGTGTGTGTGTGTGTGTGTGTGTGTGTGTGTGTGTGTGTGTGTGTGTGTGTGTGTGTGTCTCAGGCTAAATGTGTCTGTCTTAATTGTGTCTCTGATTCCCTGTCAGCTTTCTATCAGTGCCTAGCAATGATGATAATTACTTTTTTCTCCATAAAACACAAAGTAGCAGACATCCATCATTAAAAATATTACAAATTTGGCTTTTAGATCAAATAAAGAAGCCTTTATTTAATATTTTTTTTCCAAATCAGTTAACATGACTGAGACCCAAAATAACACATTGTTGTCAGACGGTTTGTTGTTTGGTTCGTTCCCCGCAACAAAACAAATCAATTTCTAAAGCATGCTAATTGTTGGGTAAGATAATATGTGTGAAGTGATGAATATGTTTTGACGGGGACACTGAGGGTGTTCACATTTATTACAGACTGAACAAAAACAAGCTTTTTTCCATGAATTTTCCTGGTCTGCATGCAGACATTTACAGATTAGATATTAACAATGCAGGGACAGGGACACAGGTTGAAAGGTTTTCAGCATAAAACCTGATGATAAAATAAAAAGTAAGATGACTGCTATGCTCACTTTTTCCTCATGTGTATGTGCACACTCACTTACCTGCCACATCTGAACATACAGCATAAAAACTATGGCTCACTTTAATACTGCAGTTTGGTGAAATGTCTGTGGAAGGTGGTTAAATATTCCACTCTTTTTTCTTTCTTGTATGTTAAAAAGAAATTACTTGGAGAAAGCAAAGAAAGGAAGACTGGACATGATGAATGTTCTTAGAAAATAAATGGCCCAATCATGACCATACAACACTGGGCCTGACATTTTTCATATTCTTACATTTATTTTTTCTATGTGGGGTGTCAAAAGCAGAAAGCATTAGTTAAATAAGAAAAGCACTGAGAGAGCGCTGTACTCCACCAAAGGTGCTCAGTTGTTGTATCATTTCCGACAGATGAAATCTTGAAAAATACTGTGGCAGAAACAACATAGAATGTGGCCATTAAAAATAGATGTACCCACCAACAAAATGACCTTGTGCTGAGCACAGGCGTGTGTTATGGATGTGTACGTTATGTACAGACACCAAATATCGTCACCTAAATATGTTTGTTTCCAGCTAGAATAATCATTTACCACATTAAAAATGTCTAGACTGTATTTCTGAATAATTTAACGTTATCTTCATTGAAAAAAAAATCAGCTTTTCTTTCAAAAATAAGGACATTTTTAAGTGACCTCCAACTTTTTAACGGTAGTGTGTATGTTTTCAGTGGCTTTTGATTGCTCTTAGTAGTCCTAAAATAGTCTTGTCATAATGGATTTGATTGAAATTAAACTTACACCTAAAATGCATGTTTAATCATTAGAAATGCAGTTCCCTAATCAGTGGACAAATCCCTCCTCCTCACGAATGTCACAGTGTGTTTTTCTAAACGTGTAAGTTTACTAGTCAAGCGACTTAGTAGACTGAGACTGTGATAGGTTTCATAAAACAAAGTTTCCTAGACTTTGAGGACACCTTGGAGCTGTTTAATTTGTTTCCTGCAGTAGTGAGACAGCTGGCGAGGTGGCAGGAGCAAAACGGAAGGGAAGCATCAGAAAAGACGCCTTAGCCTCAGGGTTTGGGGTTTGTTGCACAGCTAACATCTTTAACAGAAATATTCATTTATTTAGACTAAATGACAGCAGCTATAAGTCTCATGAAAAATATAACATCAAACAACCACATTTTTTTTAGTTGGTAAACAGATCCTGGATGCGTGCCCTCTTTGTCTTTCCTTTTTTTTTCCAGTTACAAACACACACACTCACAACGGCGCTCACTGTTCAGCACAACATCGGAGCTCTAACGCCTGCTGAGAGAGTTGAATCTCATTACTTTCAATTACATCACTGAGAACTGCAGTACCTGCCTGTTTAATATGTAGAGTTTCTGTTTCCCCCCGTGGAGAGGAGATGTGCACAACACGCACACAGCCAGGCATTCACACAAACATGTGCACGCACACAAAATGCCCCTGCTGTGAAACATAAACACTATTAGAGTCAATCGAGGGGAAGAGAATGGAACTGATTTGATTGGTGTTGTTTATATTCCACCTCAGAGAGCTGAACAATTAAAGCCTGCGCTGCTGTGGACGGATCAGTGACGTCAGCAGCAGCTCAGCCACCTGTGTTGAGTCTGTAGCGAATGTGAGCTTATTGACAACAGAAATATTCTGCACTGTAACTGTTACTTGTGTTTCTATTAGATTAGCATAACTTGGATGCATAATTGGTAACTCCTGGTCGCTGTTTTCTAACAGATTCGCTGAGCTGTCAGTTTCAGTCCAAATTTGTTTAAAAATATTCACATAGAAATCAGCAAAGCATTAAAGACAATGCGAGGTTTACAAGTGCTCATGCAACATGAAAAGCAGTGTAGTAGGTCCAGTTTGAGAAGCAGTTAGATACACTACCGTTCAAAAGTTTGGGGTCACTTAGAAATGTCCTTATTTTTGAAAGAAAAGCAGTTTCTTTTCAATGAAGATAACATTAAAGTATTCAGAAATACACTCTAGACATTGCTAATGTGGTAAATGACTATTCTAGCTGGAAATGGCTGATTTTTAATGGAATATCTCCATAGAGGTACAGAGGAACATTTCCAGCAACCATCACTCCTGTGTTTTATTGCTACATTGTGTTAGCTAATGGTGTTGAAAGGCTAATTGATGATTAGAAAATCCTTGTGCAATTATGTTAGTAGATGAATAAAAGTTTGTGTTTTCATGGAAAAGGGTTGTCTGGATGACCCCAAACTTTTGACCGGTAGTGTAAGTTTGAAGCCTTTTCAGACACCAGAGACCTGTACTATGGAGGAAGAGTTTGGGTTAGTGAGGTAACTTCAGGTTTATCTCTCGGTTTTTTATGATGGTGGTTCACTTCTTGAACACCAAATCTACTCCGGAGCAGCTTTTGTTCCCGATAACACATCAACACCTATGAAAACAGCCACCTAATGACTAATCAATTCTTTTGGAAAATGGCATCACAATTTGCAGCAGATCCAGAGGAGCTCAGCATGTAGGGTCTCCTGGGAAGGCAAGAGTGTCGACATCCATCTAAACCCTTTTGTTTCTCTGATGAGTGACATGAAATGTATAGATTCTCAGTTGGAGAAACTCCACTCTTCCATGCTTTATTTTTAATTACATTGTCCTGTAAGCCTGAAATATAGAGATATAATCCTAAAACACAGACTGATTGAAGCACTAAAGCCTTGTATGTGTTGAACTTATAACATTTGCAGTAAGCCTACTTGTCAGTTTGAGTTGAAAGAATACGGCTAATACTGTTTGCACATCATAATAATAGACTATAACTAAGTAGCACATATAATGGAATGCACATAACATACACATTCACACAATCTGCAGTTACTTGTCAGCTTTCCATCCTGCTTTGGCTGCAGCAGTATGGTGTTGCTTTTAACCTGTATTGTAGTTTTAAATTCTTCATATTGCTTTAGGATTTTAGATTAAGATTATGTAATTTATTGTTCTTGTGACACATAACTCCAGACTTGTCCATGTTTTTGATTGGTCATCTGGTTCCAACACCACATCTTTCATGTAAGCCCACTCTTAGCTAGATTCAGAAATCCTGGTTTGGCATGACAAGTTGATAGAGAGCTCCGTATGACAAGTTAGTGTGACTGTGGTTGTTAGGCATCCTGGGTATGGTGCACTTACATCATTGTACAGACTCCAGAATCCTGCAGTGTCTTAATATGTAGTAATGATAATTATATGTCACAGATGTATTTTACTTCTATGAAAAGTTACAACAGTTATTTTGTTTGAGAAAACGTGAAACTAGGGCTGCACAGTGGCGTAGTGGTTAGCACTTTCGCCTTGCAGCGAGAAGATCCCTGGTTTGCGTCCCGGCTTTCCCGGGATCTTTCTGCATGGAGTTTGCATGTTCTCCCTGTGCATGCATGGGTTTTCTCCGGGTACTCCGGCTTCCTCCCACAGTCCAAAAATATGCTGAGGTTAATTGATCATTCTAAATTGCCCGTAGGTGTGAATGTGAGAGTGATTGTTTGTCTCTGTATGTAGCCCTGCGACAGACTGGTGACCTGTCCAGGGTGTCCCCTGCCTTCGCCCGAGTCAGCTGGGATAGGCTCCAGCCCCCCCCGCGACCCTAGTGAGGATTAAGCGGTGTATAGATAATGGAAGGATAGATGGAAAACATGAAACTAAGTGTTGTGGAGTTACATATTTGCTTGATGTCCCTGCACTTTCTTGCCATGCCAGTGTGGTTGTCTCAATTAAATGAATGGAGGGATCAGTTTCCTCTTGCAACAGGAACCACAAAGGCATTATTGTATGAGACATAATCCTTGTGAAAATTGGTGTTTCTCAATGAAAACATCAGTTAGAGGCTTACTGTCACTCTGAGCGGCTTTATTAGGCTTCACAAATCCCAGTAAGATGAGAGCTCTTTGGTTGTATCATGTGAGATGGAACCAAGCAGCTCAGGACTCTTTAATCAAAACTTCTCATCCTTCTCCTGGATAGAGACCAGTGTTTCAATCACCTGACAATCACAAGTCACTGTTCCTCTTTTAGGCCGCAGTGACTATTCCACTAGCCACGTCCGACAGGTTGGCACTATATCGTTCAGTGAAGAGGTTTTTGTTGCTGTGGCCAAAACACCAGACGGGTCCTGGGCTCCAGATCCACCATACTCTCTCAAGGGCCAATGAGACTCTTCAGAAACACTGGCTGAAAGCCTGCTTATTCCCTTTACAGCTTCGTTGTCAGGCTGAGTGGGGCAGCATACTGTAGGTCATGTCTGACCTCATCCAGAAGGCTTTTTAAAAAAATGTTTCCAAACTGAGCATCAAGGCAGCATCCTGCTATCTCACTTCCTGGCTTATCTAAATGTTTAGCTCCCTGGTCAGGATCATCGTATCCCTTGATTTTATCTCTTCACTGCCTCCCCCTGAGAGTGTTACTCTTACAATCCACAAGCCAGCTGTTCATATTTTCCATGTCGAGGTGAGCTGGGACCTCGATTTTCCGCTGGCACACTAGGAACAAGATATTTTGGCCGCTATAGCAGATCAGCACTGTTTGTTGGTACATGTCCATTGCAAGGTTATTTAATTTGATATCCATTCAAATTAAATAAATGACCAACTTGTAATAACTTGTTGAGACAATGTAAGGGTAATAGAAAGTTGCTTTACCTTCACAGAGATGAAAAACTGCTTCTTCACTAAAATCTAAACCTTTAGCCCTTTTTAGACATGCGATACATCGCATTGCTGCTTCATCAGTCTGTTAAAGTGACAGTTTTCTGTCATTCAGATATACAATACTTATACACTACCATTCATAAGTTTGGGGTCATTGTGTTAGCTAATCGTGTTGAAAGGCTAACTGATGATTAGAAAGCCCTTTGGCAATTATGTTAACACAGGAATAAAAATGTGACTTGATGGAAAACATGGAATTGCCTGGGTGACCCCAAACTTTTGAAAGGTAGTATACATTAATGTTCCTCATGGCTTCATTCAGCTTCTTTCAGACAAACGCACCACAGTGATAGACACACAATACCTGTACAGTATTTGACATTAATGCCAGTTTGGACTGAACATAAAGTGATGTATAACACACAATGATGCACTATAAACAAAAGCGTAAATCTAAATTCAAAGCAGCTTATTCAGCTATCCAAAAATATTAACTTTAAGTAATTTAAAATTTCCACTGAAAATTCTGTGTGATGATTATCTAACCACTACCTGACAGCTGTGATGGAGCTCAGGAGTCAACCTGAGGACAGCTGCTGTGTAACAAATGATTTAACTGCAGCTGATAGACTGACTCTGTGTGACAGCTCACCTGTCTGAGGTGAAGAAAAGTTCACAGTGAAACTTATTGTTAGATGCGGATCAATGTGGGGAAATCATGTATGAATAATTAATGAAGTGTATGGTGACTGTAAATGCACACAACTCTCTCTTTGGAGACACTCACATGGATCCTGCTGCTGTTTAATGCTACAGGTGTTTAATACATTTAGAGTAAAGACTCCTACAAACAGCTCGAAGCAACAAATTGAATTTCCACTTCTGTCAATGTTTTGGCAAAACCTGGATTGGTTTTATTCCTGTGAACATTTCAGTTTGAAATAGAGGAAATTAGCAAGCAAAGAGAATGAGACAGGTGTTTTCTGACATGCAACCTGTCTGAGATGGCTCTCTGTGATGTTGTTGAACCATTATTGGTGCAGAAATGAGAAAAAAAAAATCCCTCTATAAGTCATTCAACACACCTCAAAGTACGCTGTTTGTGTGTGCATATCTGTTAATCCCAAAGCCTGCAGTTCTGACCTATGCCATGTTGAATGTGATATGGAAATGTCACCAGGTCTGACCTAGTGAGATTGTGACTTTTACAGAAAAGTCAAAACAACATGTCTGGAAAGGGGCTTATAATACAATGCTACCATCATGCAGGTGTAATTTTTCCTGGAATAACAACTGAAAGTGGAAACTTGATGTCTGATCTTTTTCTCTGCTTTATATTACTCTAAATTATAAATCAGTCTTTGGCTTTTGGAAAACTGACCACGCTCACTGAAAAAGAAAGATCTTGTACAGTGGTGGTAAATTGTTTTCGGACACCCCATGCATTTGTGAAATATGGCATTAAGAATCACTCTTAGGTCTTCAGGGGTAATTCATTATAGTACAGTCACAGCCAAAATACTAAAAAAATCCTTAAAAAGCCATTAGTAACTTGTATTCCATAAAAAATACATGGGAAATTTTGAGTATTGGGTCTTTTTGGTACCAGTGATCTACGAATGAAAGTCGTGTTTGTTATTGAAAGACACAATTGTTGTTGCCGTACTTCGTGTCTGTATAAAGCCAGCACATCTGAAAGTTCTTCAGAGACAAAAATGGCTAAAACAAGGAACCTAACTGCCGCCAGATAGCCAGGAAGTGCAGATGCAGTCCTTCAGCAGTTGGATACACTGCAGAAATACAGACGAACCAATAGCTTGGAAGACAAGCCAAGATTTGGGCATCCAAGGGTTTCTTCAGCAAGAAAGAACTGCATCCTGAGCCGAGTGTGCAGGGAAAACCACTAAATGCCATCACAGGAGCTTCAGCAGCAGTGGTTAAACCAAGCTGGTGTCCAGTGTTCCACCCACACTGTACGTGGCCAACTTTTAGATCATTGCTAAAGGTCCTACAAGGCTGTCAAGAAGCAGCTGATCAATGAGAAACAGAGGTTAGCCCGGCGTCGTTGAACCCAAGCACACAAGAACTGGACAGCCAGGAACTGGAAGAAGATTCTGTGGTCAGATGAGTCCAGTTTCCTGCTTTATCTTCCTCCTGCTAATGTGAGGGTACACAGAAGGCCAGGCAAAGCATTATCTCCATCATGTATCTACTTTCAAGCATGGTGGAGGCAGTGTCATGGTTTGGGGATACATGAGTGCTGCTGGTGTTGGTCATCTCACCATTTTTGATGGCACACTGAACTTTGCAAAGTATTGTGCCTTTCTCCAAACCCACATGTTCCCTTCCACCCATGCACTGTTCCTTTGAGATCAAAACAGAATGTTTCAACAACATAATGCCCTTTGACACACATCCAGGGTCAGTAGAATTTGGCCTCAGGAGCACAGTATCCAATTTTTATAGTGGCCAGCTCAATCCCCAGACATAAGCCCCATTGAAAATCTGTGGTGGATTATCAAAAGGTCTGTTTCAAAGCGTAAACCAAAGAATTTAGGAGAACTAAAAGCAGTAATTCAAGAAGAATGGGACAAGATTACCCCTTAACAGTGTGAAAGGCTCGTGGGGAACATGCCAGCCAGGATTAGCTCTAATGCGTGCTAATGGCAGGACTACTAAATATTAACTTGATGATGTGATGGTTTATTTATCTTAGGTTCTCTGTTATTTGTTGACTTTAATACCGACAATGTTGAGAACTGAAATATTGAAACTGTCAAGAATTTAGTTATGTTAGTTTTTCTTGTAAACAATAAACAAAAAAATAGCATTTAGTTTGTGTCTGTCTAATGCAGCCACATCATTTGAAACACAAAAAAGATTTTTTCCACAAATATTCCATGATAATATTTGAGATTGTGTAAAATTTTAAGGGTGTCTGAAAACTTTTTTCCACCATTGTATGTAGAAAATATACTAGAAGTATCCACTTTTATATGATTAAAAATTGTAAAGAATATGCAGTAAAATATAGACCAAATTTGGGACAAGACGTCTTGATGACCAGGTACTTGAGCACATACAGTATGATATGCAATGTTCCCTCTCGTAGAAGCCAAATAATTTTGACTGTAAGGTGTGACTACAGTATTAGAGCTGGACGGTAGGTGGTTGAGTTACCGTACTATCCCGGGGATAAACTACTTGATGGACAGAGGAAGATGTGGGGGTGGGAGAGTCTGGAGAGGGAAGTTTCCTCTTAATCTCTTCTGCATGTCCACACAATTACCGACACTTCCTCCACCTGTCTGCCTGTCACTCTTTTTTTCCTCAAGTACGGATTCTCATTCTTCACTCAACATTGTTTAAAATCTAACTTAATCTATCTCACTGTCATTTTTGTCCTCTTGCTTTTCTTTCTCGGCTCTTCCTCCAGGTTCCCTCCATTATCCGATCTGTGGGCCGTGACAGGATCTTGGGTCTCCGCCAGCAGACTCAGTTCCTCTGGGATGCCTACTTCTCCTCTGTAGCCAAAATAGTCTTAACGACTCTGGAGGTAAGCCTGCAAAAATGGTAATAATGGGAGATGTGGATTCAGTTTTGTCAGGAGAGCTTCATTTAATCAGCCAATCTGCAGTGTCTTGTTCCATACTGTACATTGCTGCTGGCGATGCATCAGTTCCCGATGATAGAGAAATCTTTCATCACTTGTCAGTTTTTTACATATATATATTGTCAGAGGATTACCGCCTCCAGCGGGCTGACTCCAACCTGGATCACAGAACTGAGAGGAGAGAAACAGATCAAACACAGACAAAGAGATTTCTTGTACAAGGGCACCCTGCTCAGCTCACGTTCTGAGGCAGAGACGCGCTGAGCAGCTCCTTGTACCTTTATTTATAGCAAAGCATAGAGTACAAGAATGTAGAGGGTGGGGCGGTCCCACACTCTTGAGTGAGTGAGTGTGTGCGTGTGTCTGCAGGAGGAACTGTTTGCACCAGTTCCTCATGTGGGTGTGTGATAATGTGTGGACAATAATGTGAGCACTATAATCATCTCCTAACATTCCCTCCTGTTGATCACATTAATGCATGGATATTTACAATAATGTACAGGTAGGATAAGACATACATTTCCATGATATCAGTAATTAACAACTCATTTCTGTTTTCTGTTAACACGTCATAGAGGATATGCATGACTTAAACATTCATCTAAACGGAGTCTTCTGCCTCAGAGCCCTCAGAATCCGTTGACGAGTCTACACCTCCAGGTGTGTCTTTGTGAGGCAATGGATCGTAACGGACGAGAGCTGCAGAGACTCTGAAATCAACAAGTCTGGTAATGCAAGTACGAATACATGGAATAATGCAAGTAGAAATAGCACACAGCAAAATAAGTATAGCTAAAATTATTATGCCAATACGAAGAAGAATAGCTTTCCAGGGACCAGTAAGCCAGGAGCTAAAGCTCCAATCAGACAGCTGGTCTTGGTGTGTCAGAGTGTCCTGTGTGGTGAGGTACCTGTGAGCAAACATAGCAATTAGTCTTATTACTGCTGTATGCAGTCCAGTTCATAGCACGATACCATGTGTTTTCTTCCCATGTTGAGTCACCGGAGTGTTGATGTGTTCTTCGCTGTCGTTCATATTCAGTCTCTAGTACTGTTAATAAGAGTAGCAGAATAGTCAATGTTGCAATAAGAGCCACAATGCCAGTTTTAGATCGAACAGACCTCATGTTGAATAACCTGTAGGTCAGTCACCTGCAGAGATTACATAGGGCGGTTTGGCCTGCCAAGGCATCCGCGTTGATTTCTTCACTAGCCTATAGTGCCAGACTAATCAGTCTGTGTCCCCAGACGCATCAGGCTAGTCCTGCATACTGTCCAGTAGACTGCCCTATAGGAAACTCTAGTCTCTGTCACTATGCAACTCTTTGACTGCCTCGGTTACTAACTTGCAGTGGGTCAGATGAATCCACGATGGTCGTTCTGCTATTTTTATGGCTGTTGGTGTGGTCAACAATACTTGATATGGGCCTTCCCACTTGGGGGCGCTCCAACTACGTCGCTGGAACACCTTGATTAGGACCCAGTCTCCTGGCTTCACTTTCTGTTGGTGAGAGATAGGATTTTGTGGTACAGTGTTAGCTGACTGTATTTCTTTGTCATTCAGCATTTTTTTTTTTCATGTAGTCAGCTAGTGTAGTTTCTCTGTCAGATTTATCAAGGTCATTATTAAACTGTGGTAGTGGAAATATTCTTCCATACACTACTTCAAAAGGTGTTAAACCTGTGTCACTTCTGGTAATCCTCATCCACATTTTAACTAAGCAAACACAATCATTCCATGGTCTGCCTGTCTCCTCCATTGTTTTTCTAAGTCTGCTCTTAATTGTTCCGTTTGTTCTTTCTACCAATCCAGCACTCTGTGGGTGATATGCACAATGATTCTTTAATTCAATCCCTAATGCTTCTGCTGTTAACTTGATCACTTCATTGACAAAATGCGTGCCATTATCAGATCTAATGACTTTAGGCACTCCATATGTTGGGATGTAATGTTTGACTAGGCATTTTGCGGTATTCAATGCATCATTTTTCTTTAGTGGGTATATTTCTACCCATTTGGAAAAAGCACAGATTATTACCAGTGCATATTTTCCTTCTCGTGATTCAGTTAGTTCAATAAAATCCATATGTATTGTGTGAAATGGATGTGGTGGTGTAGGAAATCTGCCTCTCTTTGGTCTTGTGTTACCCTGTGAGTTATGTTTTAAGCATATCATGCATTTTGAAATGTGTTGTTTTGCAGAAGATTCGAAATTTATAGCATAATAGTGTTGATTGACTAGTGTAACCATCCCTCCTGTTGAGACATGGGTTTTCCCATGACTCACTAATGCTGCCGTAGCATGGAGAGATTTTGGTAAGATTGGTTTGTTGTCAATGTAAAGAATGTTATCTTTTGTTATTGCTCCTCTGGCTTGCCATGACTTTTGTTCAGCAATAGGAGCTGTTTTTTGTGCATCCTGTAGGATGTCAAAATCAATGTTGGTCATTGTTAATAAATTGCTTTCACAATGAGGTTCGGCTAATGCTGCAGCTTTAGCAGTTTCATCTGCCAAATTGTTTCCTTTTGTTATCTCAGACTCGTCTGTTTGGTGTGCAGCACATTTGCATAGGGAAAGACTTTTTGGAAGCAATACAGCTTGTAGAAGTTCAATCATCTTTGCGCTATGTGTGAGAGGTTTTCCGGTGGCCGTTGTCAAGCCACGTCTGGACCAAATACTGGAAAAGTGATGTACTGCATCATGTACATATTGGCTATCTGTCCATATGCATACATCTTGTCCTTTTGGGATTTTACATGCACGAGTCACTGCGTGCAGTTCAGCTGTTTGTGCAGAATAAGAGGAAGGGAGGGCTCCTGCTTCGAGCACTGTTGAAGATGTGGTTACTGCGTAACCCACTCTGTTCCTCCCATGACAGTCTTTCTGTGCTGAGCCGTCAACAAACAGATGCTTCTGATTACATTGTGGTGTTTCTGAAATGTCAGGTCGTGGTTTTGTTTCCCTTTTGATAAGATCCTCGCAACTATGTGATGTTCCATCTACAGGTGTTGCAACTAGTTGTGAGACTGAGATAGTTTTACATGTTTTAAAAACAATGTGTGGGTGAGAAAGTAACCTTGAAATCAGTCCTAAGTGTCTCGATGTTGTGAGAAAAGGAAGTGGTGTTTGTAGCAGAATAACTTCAACTGAATGTTCTATATACACTGTCAGTGGGTGTAAGAGAACTATTTCTGCTGATGCGTGTATAGCCTCTGCTATAGCAACACAAGCTTGCACACAGTGTGGTAGTCCGGAAGCTACTGGATCTAATTTTTTTGAATAAAACGCTATTGGTCTTGGCCTATCACCACTTCTCTGTGTAAGAACTGCTGTCATGTGTGTATCTTTATTTGAAACCATAAGAGCAAAGGGTTTATCGTAGTTAGGGGTGGCGAGAGTGGAACTTGATGCTAATTGTTGCTTTAGATGTTGAAATGCATTATTTCCCTCATCTGTCCACTCTATTTGTGCATTCATAGCCAATTGCTTTCCATAGATAAGATTTTGTAATGGCTGTGCGAGTTTAGAGTAGTCAGGAATCCATGTCCTACAGAAGTTGCACAGACCTAGAAAAGACATCATTTGTTGCTTTGTTTTTGGTTTTGGTGTTGCCAACACTGCTTCTTTTCTTTCTGGAGTGACTTGCTTTCCTTGTGCTGATATAATGTGTCCAAGATATCTGACACTTTCTGTCCAGCATTGTAATTTATGCTGTGAGACTTTATGGCCTTGCAAATATAAGTGCTTTAATACCACTAAGGTGTTTTCTTTGCACTGTTCCTGAGAATTTCCTGTTACTAAGATGTCATCCACATAAAGTAACATTTGGCCTCCTGTTAGGTTAGGACAGGTTGACATTGACATCTGTAAGGCTTGTGAATACATAGTGGGGCTATGTGTGAAGCCTTGTGGTAGTCTGGTGTAAGTGTAGGTTTTGTTTTTAAACCTAAAAGCAAATAATCCTTGTGAATCTTTGTGCAGTGGAACTGAGAAAAAGGCATTAGACAAATCTATGACGCTAAAAAATTTGTCTGTTGATTTCAGGCTATTCAGAATTGTGTGTGGATTAGCAACTTTTGCTGGGAGTGGTTGTACTATTTCGTTTACAGCACGTAGATCATGTACTAGTCTCCATTTTGAGGTAGTTTTCTTCACAGGAAAAATAGGTGTGAGGCACATAGGGTTATCAATTTCTCTTAAGATTCCTGCTTTAAGCATTTCCTCAATTACTGGTGAGATACCATCTATGGCTTCTTTTGAAAGCGGATATTGTCTCTGAATTATACTTGGATGTGGTTTAGTTTCTATCTTAATTGGTGGTAAGTCTTTGATTAGTCCTACATCTGTGGGACCATTAGACCAAACTTGATCAGGTAGTTTTCTTAACTCTTGCAATTGTGAATTATCTAACGCACAGTTCACTTCAACAGGTCAATCTGGGGCGTCTAAATGTGATTGAGGCGAGACTGGAGTGTAATTTCCTACAGTCTTTTTCCATATGTACATGTCTTTGCTTTGGCTCCATCCTGATTTGTCAGGTGGTCCATAATCCTGTCTTTTTGCTCGTTCTACAAATGCATTCATGTGTTTCCACTCATGCCTAATGTCTTTGGTTAAAGAGACATGTGGCTCATGTTGGTGACTTAGTTTTTGTTGATCTGGTTTGAGTATTACTGAACAGCAACTTTGACCCATGTGTGAAACAAA
>NC_072777.1:13640813-13743313 GCF_022539595.1 Amphiprion ocellaris | reverse complement strand
ACATGAAAGAAGCTAAAATTCTGATGTCTCGTATTTAATCATGAATGTAATAGTCTGTCAAAGCGGCTGTAAATCCACCACTAACAGCTGATCTGATTTGATTTGATTATTTCATGGAGCTCAATTAAAAGGACAGAACAGTAAAGTCAGAACATTTATTTCCAGCATCGTCACATGGCCCAAACATTGTACTGGACTTATGACATTTTTCTGTATTTTCTAAGTCTTAGTTTGTCTCTCTTAAATCGGTCATTTAAACTCTGAGAAATTTTCCTGTTTTGACTTTAAAGATGTAAAGTTTCGCAATAAAATCTCATAAAACAATCTACATTGATATAAACTAAGACTAGAAAGAACTCAAAAATGTCTTTTGTGCAGAATAACAAAATTTATAAAGAAGAAAAAAAATGAAAGTCGAAATTCTTTGTTTTATTTTGGGAAAAAAAAACGTAATCCACATGTTCAACATTTTTACAACCTCTAACTAGACAACTTTCACAATACTTTACATGTCAACTCTTTTATCAAGAAGCACAGGATTTTTTGTTTTTTACAGAACGTGGTGCAAATAAAATACATAGATTTTATTATATTTTCACAGTCATTTGAGCCATTTTTTAAATTCAGGGTTCTGTGTGTTCAATAAGGTGAACAGATCTGGCTGCAGTTTGCTTTCTTTGCCAAGTTGGGGCATTTGTGGAAGGATTTTGTATATAAAAATTATTATTTCCATGATCTGTTAAACTTTTAATTATTTGATCGATTATTTAAATATTTTTGTCTGAAAAAAATTATTTTTTAAACTGAACAATGTCCATCACAGCTTGTTTCAACCCAATCAAACATCCTACAACAGTCCAAACCCCACAGACCTTCACATTTCATCAGATTATCACATCAAAAATACAAAAACAATCATTTTTCTCAGCAAAAGTTTCTAGAAGTTGCCAACTCATTTTCTGTCCAATGGTGCGTCTTTATGGCTATCTGTAAAGCTTTATGTAATATCACTGCTCCAGGCCAAAACTATGTGTAAACAAAAGCAGTGAATTCACAAATCATCCCATTTCCCAGCATTTTCCGACATGAAATGATAATGAAATGCACAACGTCCACAACCCACAACATGTCATGTGAGCTACAGAACATGAAGTACACGCCTTCCTATCGCAGTTTCTTTCATACAGCGTTGAGTCAATAGAAACTGTAGCCTGTTATCAGAGTTTGGAAAAAAGAAAAAGTTCAAGAACATCCTCTCCTTGCTCAGCCCTATGAGGTGGAGATATCCAGCGAGAAAGTGAGAGATGATGACAAAGAAAAGCTCCGCTAGAAAGAAAAAAGACTTCCATGAATTATTCAGCTCTCCTTTTGTCTGCTCTCCATTTATCTCTCAATCCTCCCTTTTTCCCCTCTCTTCCCCGAGCTGCTGCAGACTTTGACAGCTTTATTGTAGCTGCTGGGAGATACTCAACGTGTGTGTGTGTGTGTGTGTGTGTGTGTGTGTGTGTGTGTGTGTGTGTTTCTATTCTCATGCTCGTGTGAAGCTCAGGATGTTTGTGGTGTGTGTGTACTGTGTAAGTGCTGTAAAATGTCTTGTGTCCACCCACCACCACCACACACACACACACACACACACACACACACACACACACACACACACACACACACACACACACACACACACACACACACACACACACACACACACACTTTAAATAGTCTGGTAATTAGACAGGCAAATTACACTCCTTTCTGCCTGCCTGCAGCTGAGGACTGTGGGAAACGTAGGCAGCTTAAGTGTTTCCTTTATTGCAGAGATGGCAGAGGACCAAGGAGTGTTTTTAGATTTCTAAAGGCAGAGGAAAAAAGAAGACGGGGTTAGTGTGATTATCAGCGTGCAAAGTTCATTATGTTTTTTTGGTTGTACGTGCAGAGAGCTGCAGGAATACATGCTGATTAAATGCTTTAAATGACGCTGATGCACTCAGAGAAACAGAGGGTTGGAGGAGCAAAAGGAAACAGAACAACTCATCTTGAAACACTGATTTAGAAAGTAGACACAGAATGCATAATGTCACTTTGTTTTCTACTGAAAGTTGCCATTTAATACTGGGAAGTATATTTAATCTGCATCTGGGTCCTGATTAAAAAAAAATGTGAGAAACAGCCACTAGTGGAGGAAGTAGACAGATCCTTTACTTACACTATCATTCAAAAGTTTGGGGTCACTTAGAAATGTCATTATTTTTGAAAGAAAAGCAAGAAAAGAAAAACTTTTTTTTCAATGAAGATAACAAATTAATCAGAAATACAGTCTAGATATTGTTAATGTGGTAAATGACTATTCTAGCTGGAAATGGCTGATTTTTAATGGAATATCTACATAGGAGTACAGAGGAACATTTCCAGCAACCATCACTCCTGTGTTCTAATGCTACATTGTGTTAGCTCATCATGTTGAAACGCATGAAATGCACACTTTTGTTCATGTTAACACATGAATAAAAGTGTGAATTTTCATGGAAAACATCAAATTTTCTGGGTGACCCCAAACTTTTGAATGGTAGTGTAAGTAAAAGTACTTATACCACACTCTATTAATACTCTATCTTCTCTTAAAGTCCTGTATTTTGAGTGTTACTCGAACAAAAGTATGCAAGTTTAACCAGAAAAAATGTTCAGAGGATCTTAAACAACGCAGAAAAAAGTTTTTCGACAAAACTCGATTATTATGATCCCTGCATTAATATAAAAGCAGCTGGTTGAAATTGAAACCATTTTGGACTATTTTGTATAACACAGTGACTAGTGACAATATTGTTAATGATTACGTAGATTTTTTTTTGTTGATTGATCCAGAAATAGTGAGAAATGCTCAGAATCTTTTCTGGCAGTGCAAAGTGGGGTCTCTGTGGATTAGATTTATTTCAGCACTACCCATGGATGCTTGAATGGATTGAGTTCTGGTGGGTTTGGAGGCCGAGTCAGCGTCTAGCGCTCTTGGTCATGTTCCTCGATCTGTTCCTGAGAAGTTACTTCAGTAAGTGCTGAGTCACTTCATCTTGCCGGAGGAGGCTGCTGGTGTTACAGATGACTGTTGTCATAAATGGGTGTACATGATCTGCAACAATGTTTATTTAGGTGTCAGATGAAGTTAGTGACTTCACCTGTCAGTACTTTTTACTTAAAGTAAGACCTGCAGTAAGATTAATGTAAAGAAAAATATTGTATTTGCTTCTAAAATCTAATGGTGTACAAAAAGGAGTAACATGGAGACAGAAGACAAAACAAGACAAAGACAAAATAAAGTACTCATACCACTAAACAGAAAGTACATGTAAACATGTTCTTAGTTACGTGCTAAAATGTCATGTTCATTGGCTGGTGGTAGTTCTGAATTTTGGAGAACATGTCTTTCTTGTCTAAAAATGTTAGGACCAGCTGCTGTCGAACCATCTGTAGATGAAGTGACAGATTTGGCAGGATTTCTTGGAGTAGACATTTGGTTGTAAATGTACAATCCACTTCAGGGTGCAAATTTTTCAGCAAAAAATATATAAATAATGAAATCAATTTTGTCTTCAAATGGATATTTTATTTACCAGATTTGGGGAGGACTGAAAGAGAAGTGTTTGACAGAGAATCAAAATCTACTGAGCCTACGCTGAAATATTTGTCTTGGCCAAGTAATCAGGGAAAAAATCTGCTCATATTTCAGGTATTATGAGCGAATATGTTCAAAAAGACTCCTGCACACTGTCTAACTTGCAAAAATACATATATATTGTAACAATCATGAATGAAAACCAAACGTGTTCACGTTAGGATAAATTACTATGATTTGATTGCTTAAAAACCCCAAGGGCCTAACTGCATTCTTTCAAAAACATATACATATATATGTAGATGAGTCTGCAGGGACACATTTACATAGCATGTGAAAAAACACTGAATAATAAATAGAAGCGCTCACAGAATTTCAGTGCACTCACAGTACAGCCTTATGCTGAAAATTGCCTTCAAAATTACCCTCTACCCTGTCAGGACTATATACATTACATGAAGTGAGTTCCTATAAATAGATCCTACAGGCCTCCAGAGGCAACTGCAATGAAGAAAATGTACAATAACATTTGGCTGATGAACATTTATAATAAATTACCACAATAATGCATTTACTAAGGACCCTCCTCAGTGCAATATGTAATTACAGTCTGTATTAAAGCTGGCAGAAACATACACTACCATTCAAAAGTTTTTGGTCACTTAGAAATGTCATTTTTTTAAAAGAAAAACAGTTTTTCAATGAAGATAGCATTAAATTAATCAGAAATACTGTCTAGACATTGTTAATGTGGTAAATGACTATTCTAGCTGGAAACAGCTGGTTTTTAATGGAATATCTCCATAGGGGTACAGAGGAACATTTCCATCAACCATCACTCCTGTGTTCTAATGCTACATTGTGTTAGCTAATGGTGATGAAAGGCTAATTGATGATTAGAAAACCCTTGTGCAATTATGTTAGCACATGAATAAAAGTGTGAGTTTTCATGGAAAACATGAAGTTGTCTAGGTGACCCCAAACTTTTGAACAGTAGTGTATATATGGACACAGTGAAGATTCAGTTTTTGCATGGTACACAGTGTGCAGGAGTCAGTTTGAAACTTTTGGATATACTTATCCCTCTCCTGCAGATATGCAAATACTTCCATATGAATATTTTGGAAAAGTAAACAAGATACACAGAAACAGAAATAAACTGATAAACAAATATTGGATATAAATATTACATTTTTTTTGCCTGACTTTCTAAAGGAGAAATGTAAAAACAATCCTTTCACTCTGGATTAATTCATTTGCATTCTCTCTGGCAGAAGATAGTTATCAAACCAAGGAAGTAAAGCTTTCTTCCTGTCCTGTCACATTCATCATTAACTGCTGTTAAAGACTGAAACCGTTCATGTCAGCCTCTCAGCTCTGGTTTTAATATGGTGGAGGGTTTTGTTTTTGTCATTGCTTCTAAAGAGTACCAATGAGAACAACAGATTCACTGCAGTTTTGCTCTTATTGTCTTCCAATTCAGAAAATGTTAGCTAATCGCTGTTAATCCCATTGTTTTCAGGAGCCAGCCAGCCAGCTGATTCTGCACAAACTGCTTTCTGCTGCTTAGTCACACACACGCACGCACGCACGCACGCACGCACGCACGCACGCACGCACGCACGCACGCACGCACGCACGCACACACACACTTGTATACAGAGGTGAGCAGATACCATGCAGACAGGTACAGCAGCATTCACAATGTGTGACCTGTCTTTAAATTTGAATATGTGAAACTGGTCTGACAGGCGGGCTGTCTCTTATGGCTGGCTCTTATCTCACCTGTAATAAATAAACACAGTACAGAGAGTTTTACTCAGTCAGCTGATCCAACAGTATCACCACAGCTGTTTCCTTTTTCTCTCAGCGGACCTTAGAATGTGAATAATGCTTTCTCCTAAACTTATTTAACACCCTGACGTCACATAAGATGCTAACCTGACGACCAGCGATCGCCCAATCACAGCCTAGCAAGCCTCTCCACATGTGCAGCAGTGTGGATGGAACTGCATTAATGCTGCATTAAGGCAATTAATGCAGCATGAATGGCAAGAACAGGAAATCTGCCAATCATTGTGACTTCTTTTGTGATCCCACATTATTCTGTGATGCAGTAGATTTAACTTTAGCTGATGATTCATGCAGAAGACATGTGCATGACATGTGTGGCACATGTAGTTTTGGCCTCAAGCAGTGATATTAGGTGTGAAGCCATCAGGTGCATAGTTAATCATATTTGTACAAGGATCTCTGACTGAAAATCTAACTGGGTGCTTATAATACCATAGTAAAATCTATTTATGTCCTAAGAAACAATAATTTGAAAAAGTGTGAAAACTTTCAGTGATAGTTATCTTGGTGAACTTCAATGAAGGAGGTATCAGTGGACCGATTCGACATAAACAAAGCACATATGAGCTATCTGAAACCAAACAAAGGCCAAATAGATAGGAGGAGAGCTGAGTGACTGATATCACTGGCAGTCAGTTACCTCACAAGTGTTAAGGCGTCAGTACAATCAGAGGTTTTTGTGTTTGTCTGTGTGACTGTATTACTTCTGCTGTGATGACATAAACCTGTCACATTGTGATGAGTTGCCTCCAGACGGGACAAAAAGCAGGTCCTTACAAACTAAATCATGAAATTATGAGATTTGATTTAAAGGTTCAGTTCAAACAAGCAGTGGCTATCATTACGATAAATATCCAGGAAATTAATGTTAGTCAATGACGTTCTTTAAAGTGACAGAGACACGACTGTGCGTTTAAGGCTATGAGTCTGATTCTATAGGAGGCCTTTGTGTCATGGTCTGGTGACAAAGGCTGACTTAATGGAGTGGTGTTGAGTGGTGGAGGCTGACACACACACACACACACACACACACACACACACACACACACACACACACACACACACACACACACACACACACACACACACACACACACACACACACACACACACACACACAAGACATCACATTGACTTGCATTTATTTCCTGATGGTAACTGTTATTTGCCTAACCCTTCATGAGTACTTGCTAAGCGGTTACACATTTACACTTACTGGGATAATTCTCTGTTTTGATTGGGGCAAACATCAGTGTACTTTGTACCTCTATGTATCTCTATGAGTCACTTTCATTTTTTAAAGTATGATTTGGCTGGACATTGAGATTTTTTTTTTAATATATAGAAACATTTAACAATCTTTATAATAAACAGTCTGTGTTTACTGTTATTACATTTCCACACAGGTTTAGGATCAAATCTTTAAGCCTAATTAAACTGGTGCTCTCTTTTATTGAGTTTTTTTTTTAGGTGTCTGCATCCTTAGTGTTACAGAAAATTATATGAATGTGTATAATAATCATATCTGGTCTGAATTTTCATCCGTCCATTATCTATACACCGCTTAATCCTCATTAGGGTCGCGGGGGGCTGGAATCTATCACAGCTGACTTAAGGTGAAGGCAGGCGACATCCTGGACAGGTCACCAGTCTGTCGCAGAGCCAAATACAGAGACAAACACTGACACTCACATTCACACCTACGGACAATTTAGAGTTACCAATTAATCTCAGCATGTTTTTGGATTGTGGGAGGAAGCAGGAGTACCTGGAGAAAACCCACTCATGCAAAGGGAGAACATGCAAACTCCATGCAGAAAGATCCCAGGCCCAGGCTGGGACACGAACCAGGGATCTCCTAGCTGCAAGGCGACAGTGCTAACCACCATGGCACTGTGCAGCCCAGGACAAAACAATAAAATAACAATATTTCAACAGCTGTGAGGGAGCTCAGGACTCAACCTGAAAGCAGCTGCTGTGTAACAAATGATTTAAATGCAGCTGATAAACTGTCACATGGTGTGACAGCTCAGATATCTGAGGTGAAGAAAAATACACATTGTCAATTACCATTAAATTCTAATTGATTCTGTCTATATTAGAGAAATTAATTGATTAGTTGTTGCTATTAAATTAATTACCAACATTTTTTCTATTCCATCAGTTGCTTTGAATAATATTCTTGAGAAAAAAAGTGAAAATTCTTTGACTCCACCTTCTTGTGGTATCATTATTTCTCTGTGACAGTAAACTGAATTTCTTTGAGTTGTAAACAAGATGTTTAAAGGACATCATCTTTGGCTTTGGGGAACACTGATCAATATTTCTCACCATTTTCTAACATTTTAAATACATAACAATTAATTAATTGAGAATATAATCAATAGCTTAATCCAAAATGAAAGTAATTACCAGTTCTAACTCTTGTCTCCATGTAAAAGGTAATTTGAAGTCAGTGCTGTTGTGCCTTGCACATATGCAGGCAGTCCGTCTTCTTTAGAGACCCTCATATTCATCCTGCTGCGTTTTAATACTGTCAGTATTTAATAAACTCAGAGGACAGACTCCTACCAACACCAGGAAGCAACAAACTAAGCTTCAGCTCCTGCAAACGTTTTGTCAATACCTGGATTAGATTTATTATCGGTAAGTCTCACTAATCTGGCCTGTTTTGTCCTCCTCACAAATAAGTATTATTTTTGTGGACTTTTTAGGTACAGTAATTGCTCTGAAATTAATGGACAAAATCAACTAAAAGGTGCTAATATGTGGAAACAGCCTCCTCTGTATCACTTTATATAACTCAGAGTACGTTGCTTGTACATCCCTATCTTTTAATGTCAGACATGCAGCTTACACTTGAGTTGTGTTGAACGTGATCCAGAAATACTCACTGTCACAACTTTTACAGAAAAGTGAGCAGGGTCCTCGCTGAGACATGAAGCCGATACCTTCAGATGCTGTCAGATTAACAGATAGGACTGCATGTCTGAAAGAGGCTTATCTGTGCCATGTTGTAGGTGTGGGTGTGCTGGCCATGATCATCATAGCAGTGTTTCTGGACAACATTGACCGGTATCAGGCCAACCAGTTTCGTGAGAACAGAGAGCCGTTCTGTCAGACATTTCTGGCCACATTCAGGCTCCTGAAGGACTGGAGGTTGTTGACGCTCATCCCTCTCACCATGTACAGCGGCTTTGAGCAGAGCTTCCTTTCTGGGGAGTACACTAAGGTGAGGAGATCTCCAAGAAATTCCCCAGTGACCATGTTCTCCTTATTTTAGTGCAAATAAATGAGATAAAAAGAACACAGTAGTGCATGGGTATATAGTACATTTCTATACATTTTAATTCTTTTTTAGCTGACAACTAGAGGGCAGAGAAAGTCCTTAAACTGACAAACATGCACCCCTGACATACTGTCAAGCTCCTTTTAGCCGTTATTTCCAAAACCTGAGAAAAATACTTGGATCTTTTGGTGTTACATCATCCTCTTCTATTTAAGTATGGAAGCAAATCAGACTCATCAGATTCTGAATTTTAAAAGCTGCTGAATGTCTTACTTTGAATTTTTTTTGCATCAAAATTACGTATGTGAATTTTTTATGCCTGAATTTAGCTCATCAAAATTCTAAAAACCAGTTAAAAATTCAATGTCTTCAAAATTCACCATCAAAAAATTCAATGTTCAAAATTCGCCATCAAAAAATTCAATGTTCAAAATTCGCTGTCAAAAAATTCGCTGTTCACATCCGGGGGACTCAGGCGTAAACAATCGATCCTGGCCAAAATCGAACCAACGTCCAGCCAATCACGTGGCGCTCCTCCGGTCATGTGACGAAGACGGTTCACCTCACAAGACCGGGGTCAACCACGGCTACCAGCATGAACAACGGCGCTTCAGTGAGTGTATTAATCCTTTTTGTCCTGTATGTGGTTTGTTTTTGTGAGAGTCAGTTAGCTGTAATGCATGCCGTTAGCTGCGCTAGCACAGCGTTAGCCGCGCTAATACAGCGCTAGCCACGCTAATACAGCGTTAGCCGCGCTAGCCGCGCTAATACAGCGCTAGCCACGCTAATACAGCGCTAGCCGCGCTAGCACAGTAATGAGGTCATACAGACAGTTCTGCAGCTGGGTAGTTGAGTAACAACTTTTTAAACGCACAAATGGGTGGAAGTGTGATTTATGCGCCCGAAAATGCAGTTAAGTCACAAAGCAGTGTAAAGAAACTGGTCACCTAGCAAACTGAATTAGTCTAGGGAACACTTTGTTTAATATGTGTGTTTTCTGCTCAAGTTAATGTCCTGGTTTGATTCATTTTAAATTATTCCTGATCTTGAAAGGTTTTAAACTGTGCAGTCAAAGTAGTTACAACTGTGAGCGGATAGCTTGAAATGAACTGCCCTAGACTGCTCTGTTCATAGCCCACCATTCTTTCACAGCAGCTATATCAAGAGTTATTGAGCAATGATAGATAAATGCAGCCAATTTTTTTCAACTGTTTCCTGTTTAGTATGCGTACCCTAGATTGTTTTTGATCATTTGTTGTAGCCATTTATTTAATCATTTTTAATCCACTCCATAGCAACACCGTCTGAACTGACCAGTCTGGTGAAATTCTGGACTGGATGAGAGACTCTACCAAGAACTCTCTTCGCTGAAGTAGTGAATGGCAGATACCTGACAGCCTCCACCTGCTATGACACCTTACACATCCCAGGACATTACAAGGACCACACATCATTTAAGACTGACATCCTGGCCTGTATTTGCACTTGTGAGACAAGATATGTTATGTGTTGTTCTCTAGTTAGTTTTACTTGACTGACAAAACAAGACGTCTCTGTGTGTCCGGTCCTGTCTCTGGTTGCCAGGTTACAGACGCTGCTGCACCTGCACGTTTAAAAATGTCTACACCTGAAACTCCACCACGTCTAAAGAAGCAAAAACGTTTGCAAATGTACAAACTGGAGTGGGAAGAGTGGAACCCCTGGCAATGGGTACAAGGCAAACTGTGTTTTCTGTTGCTCATGGACTGGCTGAAGTAAGGCAGCATCAGGAGACAAACATGGAGGAAATATGAGAACAGAGAGAACCCAACCAGCAGGTCACAGTTTATCATCATCTAATCATCTCCTGAAGTCGATATGGTAAGTGGACATCATGATGAGATCAGCTAGATTTCCTACAGTATATGGCTGTGAATTTACCAGAGGATGCTTATAATAATGCTGATGTGGCCGTAGACTACACTATTTTAGTGACTCAGTAAATGCCTCAGTTGGTTATTATTTGTATAGCATGTCATCCAACAAACGTCATAGTATAGAATGTCACTCAAAAAATGTCGGAGTGTAGCCTTTGGTCTAAAAATGTCATACTATAGCATGTCGCTTCAAAAACGTCAGAGTATAGTCTTTGGTCCAACAAACGTCATAGTATAGCATGTTGCTCTAAAAATCTCGTAGTGTAGCATGTCGTCCAACAAATGTCATGGTATAGCCTTTGGTCTAAAAACATCATAATATAGCATGTCGCTCTAAAAACGTCATAGAAAAGCCTTTAGTCCACAAAACGTTGTTGTGTCCCGGCTGTCTGAAGTAGGTGAGGAGCAACACAAAAACAGTACAAACGCTGGTTTCCAGAGGGTTTGACGAGTATTTATTTGAAAGACTAAGTTTACAACAACACAACATGTGCGGGGGTTAAAAGCAAATGGGTGTTAGTAAAATAAAAATAAACAGAACTAAAAGTGAACTTCATGTGGACATTGATGGACATTCCAACCAGGAACAAAGTAAAAGATAATCAATACGAAAAACAACTCTTCCTGTTCACCTCTTAAAACCCCAAAACACACCGCAGTAGCACCCTAAACTAAAACTACCAATGGGTTCCCTGTTTTCCTTTCTGAACAATTCAAAGGTCCCTCTCTATCTCCCTACACATCCACCAACCACTGGAACACATCTCCAAAGTTCTGCCGGGCCAGCTCGGCTTCCCATCAGAAGAAGTTCCACCAGATGAAGGAGCCTTTTGAGAGGCAGCTGGCATCGTGATTGGACTGTACTTTGGTCTGTTCCAATCCAGCTTCAGCTCCAGAGACGGCAGGCGGGACGAGTCAACGGAGGCCGGGTGGACGAAGGCATGCAGCTGAGTACAATCCAGAAAACAACAGAGGAGGAGAGCAGTGGCCCAGGGCCAGAACAACCAGAGTAGCTTCATATGTCTCTTAGAAAACATCATAGTATAGCCTTTGGTATGAAAAAACGCCATCATATACATCGTATATTGTACAAATAACAAGTCAAAGGAAAGAGACATACATTGTAGAATTGTAGTAATTGTGGGCTGACTGATTTACTGATTATCAGTATTTTATTTTTTACTGATTTACGGTAATAAATACATTTAAAAATGGTACTACTTTGGCTCTGAACCTTAATCTACCTGTGGTCGCTCTGCCTTCTGGAGTGATTTGATTGGTTATCTGTCACGAATAAAACTCTTTTAACTTAACATCTGTAAACAAAACAAAAGCGTATCAACAAAGTTTCCTGTTAGAGTTTGTGTTCTTCTAAGTTTAACTCCATGATTTTAAATACTTTCATTTACTGCAAATGAATATCTACTCCAAATGTTTCACTAATAATCATTATCAGCCTTAAAAACCCACAAAACACCCCTCTATACTCAACCACACTTAGTACAGTCCGGTTCCCCCTTCTATAAATCTGCTTGGAATCTTCCACTTCCTGTTTGTCAAAGTGGCCTTCTACCTGGACAGGTTTTGTTGGAGCTCATGCAACAAACATTTTGGGTAACTGCACTTTAATATGGATGGATGACACTGAATTAGAGTCTGTTTTAATGAGACTGAGTTAAGATGTGTAGCTCTGTCATTAAATAGTGAATTATTTCTCAGAATTCACAGAGAAAAGTCTGAAATGTTTGCTAGGTTAGCGTCCCACATGTTCTTTGGCTCAGCTAAAGCTAACTCTCTCCAACTTCTGGATCTCTTGAGTTGCTTGTTGTTAAAATATCTTGCTAGAGGTGCTGAGGCTCAGAAAGTCTGAGATGTTTGTTCAAAATAAGCTAATTCTCAAGTCTGATCTGAACTGTCCTCTTTTGTTTGAACTTTCCCTAAACTTAGGAGTTAATGACAGAGCAGCACATCCAGACTCAGTCTCATTTATGTAGAGATTAAACTTCAGTGTCATTCATTGATGTTAAAGTGCAGTTTTTCAAATGTTTGTTGCACATGCTCCCGACCAAACCAGTCCAGGTGGAAGACGATGTGAAGAGAAAGCTCCAGAGGATGAATATCACACATTTACATTGGAAATAAATGTCCTTTCATTAGACATTGTCATGCAAAAGTTGGATTTCCCTTGAATGATGTTCAAATCTTTGTTGAGTGTTTCGTGGATGTTGGTTTCTAAATGTTTTTTGACACTCGGCCCCAAAGATTAAAACCTTCTACGGCTCACAAGCTGCAACAATTCACACATTATCAACTATGTTTCTGACTAAACTAAGATAAAAAGGGAAAAACTGCCTGATTCCTGCATCATGAATGTAAATCTTTTTGGTTTTTATGACAGTAAACTGAATATATTTGGGTTTGACATTTTATAAACCAAAACAAAGAAATGAATTACTGGAGAAAACAATCAACAGATTAATGGTCAAAGAAAATGTGTTTTCCAACATGTATGGCTGAATTACTCCAACATTACAAGATACATACAATTTTAATTCAATTTTATTTATATAACACCAATTACAGGTCAAATTGTCTCAAGACACTTTATTTTTCCATTTTCTGTCACATTTAAAATATGACAAAGTAAGAAATTTAAACCGCTTGACTAATCCAATGTATTATTTGGTTTTTAAGAGACTAATCGACAACTAAAATAACTTTCTCCACTAAAACTAATAAACATGAGGTCAAATAGAAGGAAGAGTTTTAAATACTGCAGTCCCACAGTGACAAGAATAAAGTTTCTCAACAAAAACTAAATCTGCTGGTGGATTCCGTTAAAGTCCTAATAAATGATAAAGTGTGATACTAAACGTTTGTGGTGCTAAAAATGTCAAAGTAAAGATATGAAGTTGAACATCTGGATGGAGGTTGATAAAAAATTGACCTCCCTTCATTTCTCTGGAGCGACTCCATGGATTTTATGGATGCTGGTTAAAGACCTGCTCTTCTATTCGTCTTCCTTCTAGTCACTGTAAAAAGTCAGTCCATCCTGGCCGACATCAACACCTCTTCATGACAACTTGTTCTGCCTCCGACCTGGTGGAAACTCCAGAAACTCAGGAAAACCCATGGAGACTCGAAGAACTCGTGGAGACTTGAAGAACTCGTCGGGCGGGGGAAGGTGTGGTGGGCGGTGGGGGAGTCTGGGTGGAGTCAGGGCGGAGAGTAGGTGGGGAGGTGGGTGGCGGCCTCCCCCCCTCTACTCCCCCCACCTCCCCGCCTACTCTCCGCCCCTGACGCCACCCAGACTCCGCCTTGGCTCCACCCATGTGGTCACTTCAGGAACTACGATGCCAAAGGGATGACGAATTTATTTCTTTTCATCTGATCTGTAGCTCAGTAAGTTAAGGATTTGCCTATGGAGCTGCAGGTCGCTGGTTCAAGACCAGACCCATCTTAAATTTTTATCAAATCCTGACAAAGACAAACAAAGAAAATTGCCAGTGGTGGGTCTCGAACCTGCGACCTTCCACTTGGTAGTCTTCTTCTTATCCCCCTGAGCTACTCGCTCAGATACTAATTCTTCTTTTTTTTGCGCATTTATCATCTATTTTTTGTCGTGTTCGAGTTTTTTTTTAACTCGTGTCCCGACTTGACCGTTTTTCTCAGGAGGTTGGACTTCAACCTTTGTGCTGGAGGGTGGAACCCTCAGTTCCAAGACTTTCCAAAGCCTCCACACCTCCCGAGTCCTCAGGACCTGAGCTTTCACACAGTCTGAGGGCTGAAATTTTCTAAGTCCCACAGTAGTTCTCTGTTAGATTTAACTTTCAGACAGTCCAAGGACTGATATCTTCTAAGTCCCACAGTAATTCTCTGTTAGATTTGACTTTCAGACAGTCCAAGGACTGATATCTTCTAAGTTCCTGAGTAGTTCTCTGTTAGTTTGAACCTTTAGACAGTCTGAGGACTGAAATTTTAAAAGTTTCTCAGTACTTCTCTGTTAGTTTGAACTTTATGGTTAACAGAAGCCTTAAAACTTGTGACCATGAGTCTTGATTTCACATTTAGATCATCCATCTGAGTTCTTCTCAGACCTTCACCTGTGGGTTTTTTAGAAATCCTGAACAAACTTTGATTCTCTTCACTGAAGAGTAAAGTTTGTGGAGATCCGAAGGTAACATTAGTTTGATAAATGCCTTCAACTACTAGTAGACTTTATCTGGAAAGCAGTTTTCTGAAATGAGTTCTTAGTAAATCTGTCCACAATGAAACCAAGAACATAGAAAGAGGAAATGTTTGAAGAAACAACTTGATGTTTTCATTTCAGACTAGAAAATGCTTTCAGACCTTTATCTGTTTTTGCTCTTTTGATCATTTTATTGTTTCTTCTGTTTAATTTGATCTTCTAAAGTTTAACTGGTGTCTTTTCAAATGTTTTGTCTTTAGTTTGATTCTTCTTAAATGTTTAGTTTTGCTCTTTTCTCACCTTTTATTCTTTTCTAATGTCTGATTTGATTTCCAAATGTTTTGTCTTTTTAATGTTTAATTGTTTTTTCAAATGTTTTATTGGCTTGTTTGAAAAATTTCCTTTTCTTTCCCCGTGTTTAATTTTTCGATTAAATCTTTGTTTTTCTTTTTAAATGTTTTACCACCTTTTAATGTTTAATTTTCTTTTTAAATGCTTCATTGTATTTTCTGTTTAATTCCTATTTAAAGTTTTATTGTCTTTAAGATTTAATTTTCCAATTAAATATTTAATTTTTAATTCAATGTTTTGTATTTTTAAAGGTTTAATAATCTAATTTAATGTTTTGTATTTTTAAAAAAATGTGTAATATTGTTTAATTTTATTTTTTAAATGTTTAATTATCTAAAATATTTAATCTAAAATGTTTCATATTTTTGTTTAATAAATTTTGTTTAATTTTATAATTACATTTTGTATCTTCTGTTTAATTATTTTGTCTGTTTAATATAATTTAATTGTATTTAATGTTTAATTTTCTTTTTAAAAGTTTTGTATTAAATGTTTTTTTCCTTTGATTTAATTGCTTTTTTAAAATGTAGTTTATTTCTTTAATCTTTTTTTTCTGTCAAGATTTTAACCTCAACCTTAGAAATGAAACAAACCCTTAAATCACAATGAAAATACTTCTGTTGTCACAATCATGAGTTAGTCAATTATTCAGTTTATCAATTCAACTTTATTTGTTCAGCACCTTTTACACAGATGACAAAACTGTGAAAAAAGAGAAAAAACTATGCTAAAACTATGATTAAAACAAAAAACATATTTAAAAAAAAAGATTTAACATCGTAATAAAATCTGTTGTGTCCAGGGGATGGAGGGACTTTATTGAAGTCTTCTTGGGCTCACATGGGAAATCATTTAATATATAAACTTGACATTCAGTCTAAGGAAACTGCAGAGCGACAGAAGAACCAACAATATCTCCTGTTTTCTCCTTTAATGAGTCGACTCTTCTTGTGCTTTCAGACCAAAGAACTACAGACTCTTCACAACCTGCTCAAACTCTTGGTACAGGACCTCACCACACGGGTCAAGAAGGTTTCTGTCTCATTTCTACTCTGAAGCTCACCTTCTCCTGCTCAAACTGCTGACAAATGTTTCTGCTGCTCTAAAGTCTGGTCTCCAGAACTTCCTAAAAACTCTCAAAGTCTCTTCTGCTGCAGGTTGCTTTGTAGAACTGTTCCAGAAAACCTCACTAAACCACATGGAGGGGCCTCAAGATAATCGTCCAAATGAAACTGTACAAAAACCAAACTAGCACAACCCAAACGCTAAAGTCTCCTGCAGCCTACCAGAGAACCTCTGAGAACAGAGAATCAGGACAGGAACTCTTACCTTCTGGACAACCAACGCTGGTTCTCAAGCAAGAATACAGAATGTGTCTGACCAAAAACCTCTGAAGACTCACTACAGCCAAGATAAAGACACGACTCAGCTGCACCAAATCCACTAATCACTGCACACATTAGCACCATGTGCTAACTGTGGCTAAAGAACCACCTTTACCAAGACAACTATCCAGTACAAAGCCCTAAAACACACCAAGAAACACATTAAAGATGATTTTACTGCTGGAAGCTGCAAGCCAACGCCTAAAGAACAAACTAAAGCAATGGAGCCAAACCCGATTCAGTGGTGAAGAGAAGCAGAGGAAATGTTTGTCTGCAGCTAAATAAAGCAGGAAGACACTGAGCTGCTCAGGTGTTCCTGATAACACCAAGCAGCCACCTGGACAGCCAATAGGAACACAGCTTACTGGAAGTCCAGAGGGCTGGGTTAGTGAAGGAAATTTAATTTAAAGTTGAAGCAGAAAGTTAATAAAGAAAGTTGAAAACCACCTTCTGATACCTGAAATCTCTGAGTTTTCACATAAAGAACACCTGAACATGTCAAACTGGTTCCATAGTAGAACCATCATTGTAAAAACGTCATAGTATGGTGTGTTGCTCAAAAAACATTAGGACCCGGCTGTCAGGGGACAAACATGTAAGAAACATGAGAACAGAGAGAACCCAACCAGTAGGTCACAGTTTATCATCCCCCAGTCATCTCCTGAAGTCCATATGGTGAGAGACATCAGTATCTGGTTGTTAATTTACCAGAGGATGCTTATAATCATGCTGATGTGGTCTGTACTCTACAGTATTTTAGTGACTCAATAAATGCCTAAGTCAACCCGCCCGGCCAGCAGGCAGATGGGTCCCCCCACATTAGAGCCGGGTTCTGCTCGAGGTTTTTTTCCCTGTTAAAAGGGTGTTTTCCTTGCCATTGTCGCCTTTTGGCTTGCTCTGGGGGTCAGGCATATTGGTTCTGTAAAGCGTCTTGAGACAATTTGACTGTAATTGGTGCTATATAAATAAAATTGAATTGAATTGTTTTATTTAAAATGCTTTTTAGTTTTTAATAAACATTTAACAGCCTATATGTAATCAATAAATGGCCTTTGCCTATCTTAAGAAAAATTCACTCAGAACTCTGATATGTTAACAGTACTAAATAAATCAATAAATACATGCATACTGTTACGTCCCGACAGCTAGGGGATGAGGGAAGTAACACGTAGGACAACAAAGAGGCAGGAAATCTGTTGGTGAGACGTCAACCGATAAGACGTTTATTTTATCCAGCAAGACAAATCCAACACAGCACTCCAAACGATCCAACACAGCACTCCAAATGATCCAACACGGGTCCCTTAGACCCGTGCGAGACAACACCACACCACACTGGCAGCTGATCTGGCCCACTGGCCATGACGTTCAGGCCGACTCATCTTTTAACCATCCCTGCCGATTGGTAACGAGCCACAGGTGCACCTGGCCACTCCCACTGAGCATACCTGGGGACAGGGAAAAGAAACAAAAAAAAAAACACAACCTACCTTATCTACTCAACACAGAATGTAACAATACACACAAAAATAAGTTAATACATTAACTGTGTTTAGATAAGATTTAGATTTTTAAAAAAGTTGTTTATGTTTTTGCAGAATCCAGTATTGCTCACTGGTTGGTCATTACATTTTGTTAGTTTGATTTCACTGTTTAAAATGATGCCACCTCTTTTCAGACAGAACCTGTGATAATAAAACAATACAAAATTTTTAGGTTCGTGTTACTAAAGCACTTAAAGCTTTAAGTATGGCTAAATGTTTTTTTCAAAATTAAATATATCACTCCTTAGGTGGTAGTGGCCCCAAGTTCAGTAAAGTTGGAAAGATATTCACAGATTCGGACTTCCAGCATCAATAACTCATTAGATATAGGTTGTCAAAACATAAATGGTGCCTCTTTCCCATTGTTGCAAGGCAGACAATGTGCTACAAGCCCAGTTTTATCAAAAGTAGCTCTCTTTCAAGCTACAGGAATAACATTGGTGTCTATGGAGTGAACAGGGTCTGTCTGCAATTTGCAAAACCGCTGCAACAGTAAAGAGAGACAAATATTCAATAACTTCACTCTTATACATTGTAGTGTCACTAAAATCACTGCAGCCTTCAACTGGCTCCTGTTGACAAAGTGTTTTAACAGAAATGTAAATGCTGTAATTTGATACTTTTAATAAACCATGTAACTTGAATGGATGTGATGCTGGTGTGACCACAGTGAACACGTCTGATGTTGTTCACAGTGGTCCAAGGGACGCTCAGGGAGTTTGTGTGTTTGCTCACACTCATGAAAAATTACAGGGAACATTGGTCTCCAGCATTGAGAGTGTTTTAGGAATTCATTCATTGTGTTGTGAACTTTGAAGGAGCAGAAACTTTACACCTGCCAAAGATATGAGCTCCAATTCTGGATGTTTAGGAAATGAAGTTCATCAAATGAACACCTGATTTTTGCTGATAACTCTCATTAAATTACTGAATAAATCTAACATAAAAACCTGTAAACTCTCAGGCAGCTTTTGTTAAAGTTTGTCTATAATTCTATCATCATGTTCTGGAACCAGGACTCTGCAGAAGTTCCTTCCATCAGATACTTGTGTGTTTCTATTTAAGGCCTCAGGTTTGAACGTACAGCAGAGGATTAGAAAGGAGTGATTTTAATATTTAAATCAGTCCAGTAAATGTTTGGAGTAAAAATGATTAAAATTTTGATTTAGATAGATTTGTGTCAAAGAATATTGTAGAGTCTCACTTAAATATATCCAAATGAGTTCAGTGTATTTACATTTTATAGAATATTTGATTTCTTAATCTTAATACTGTAGAGTCTGACCCTAAATATTATAATAATGATGTAAATCTAAATAATACATAATATTGTAGTGCAGAGTCATTAAATTTAATCAGTTAAACTTACATAATAAATTTCACTGTACAATCTTAACCTGAACATTCATATTATTGAGGTAAATTTACATAAATCATGATATTCTAGTCTTAACTGGAATATGTCTAACATGAATCTTTTTGTATTGTGCTGATAAAAAACAATAACCCGACTTTCAGATAATATTTATTCACTGTGTATTGGCTAGTACAGAAGTATTAGTACAGAATATTATTTCTTGTTTTATGTGTGATAATTGGCAGTAAACATTCTAAGAAGTGGAAATTGTCAGGGTTGTAATAGTGCTGTTCTTGCTCAATATTTGTCACTTAATTGCCCTCAGGATACTGTCGTTGAGCTACCAGTTTTGCAGAACAGGCAGATGTTGCAGCTAATGATGTTGTAATTCACATAAACAAGGAAACAAGTCCATCATATACAGCTTTCCTATTGGGTTAAAGAGCCCAAAAAAAAACATGAAAAAAACTTTGTAAAAGCGAGAGGTCGGTAGCAGCTTTAAAACTTACACCCCCCCCCCAAAATATCTGTTGTACCCCCCGTGCCCCCCGCCCCCCACTAAAATTAATCTGGATCCGCCCCTGTCTGACATGAAAGCTGGGATCGTTCTGCAGATACTGTCCTCAACAAGCAGCAGGTGGCGCTGTGAGCTCCTCCCCTTCCCAAAGCACAGCCGGTCAGTCTAGTGACCTGCAGCATCCCACTGTCTGATTAGAGGAGACCCACATCACTCCATGTCCAGACGGCAGATGAATCAAAGTCTCTGCAGATCCTGTCCTGCTTACAGAGCGGGATGGAAATGAAAATGTTTCTTCACTGTCACACTAAAATAAATCACTGCATTTAGCCTCTAGTTCAGAAACATATTTTGGGTATTTTAAACTCACTTTTTGTCTCTCCCACAATGTTGATTACAATTACATGCAAACGGGAAATTATGCAAATTAGGCGATGACATCATTTAGCGACTTCTAGTGACTTTTAGGACAGCCAATAGCTACTTTCCTTACTGAGGAGTTGGCAACACTGGTCAAAACATAAACGATGCCTCTTTCCCACCGTTGTAAGGTAGACAATGTGCTACAAGCCCAGTTTTATCAACAGTAGCTGTCTTTGAAGCTGCACGAATACCATTGATGTCTATGGAGTGAACAGGGACCGTGTGCAAATTGCAAAACTGCTGCAACAGCAAAGAGAGACACAACTATTCAATAGCTTCTCTCTGATACACTGTAGTGTCACCAAAATCACTGCAGCCTTCAACTGGCTCCTGTTGACACCAATGTTATTTCTGCAGCTTGAAAGACAGCTACTGTTGATAAAACTAGGCTTGTAGCACATTGTCTACCTTACAGCGATGGAAAAGAGGCATCGTTTATAAGGAGTTATTGATGGTGGAATTCTGAATCTGTGAATATCTTTCCGATTTTACTGAACTGTGGCCCCAAGGAGCCGTGGTGGGCGTCCTTTATTTTCATTTCTGACAGGTGGCAACCCTACTGCTCTGTGACTTAACTGCATTTTTGGGTGCATAAATCACACTTCCACCCATTTGTGCGTTTATAAAATTGTTACTCAACTACCTAGCTGCAGAACGTGCTGTCTGTATGACCTCATTACTGTGCTAGCGCGGCTAACACTGTATTAGCGCGGCTAACACTGTATTAGCGCCGCTAGCGCGGCTAACGCTGTGATAGCGCTGTGCTAGCGTTGTATTAGCGCGGCTAACGCTGTGATAGCGCTGTGCTAGCGTTGTATTAGCGCGGCTAACGCTGTGCTAGCGCTGTATTAGCACGGCTAACGCTGTGCTAGCGCAGCTAACGGCATGCATTACAGCTAACTAACTCTCACAAAAACAAACCACATACAGGACAAAAAGGATTAATACACTCACTGAAGCGCCGTCGTTCATGCTGGTAGCCGTGGTTGACCCCGGTGTTGTGAGGTGAACCGTCTACGTCACATGACCGGAGGAGCGCCACGTGATTGGCTGGGCATTGGTTCGATTTTGGCCAGGATCGATAGTTTACGCCTGAGTCCCCCAGATGTGAACAGCGAATTTTTTTGTCAGCGAATTTTTTAACATTGGATTTTTTGATGGCGAATTTTGAACACTGAATTTTTTGATGGCGAATTTTGAACATTGAATTTTTTGATGGTGAATTTTGAACACCGAAATTTTTTGATGGGGAATTTTGAAGACATTGAATTTTTTTGATGGGGAATTTTGAAGACATTGAATTTTTTTGATGGCGAATTTTGAAGACATTGAATTTTTAACTGGTTTTTAGAATTTTGATGAGCTAAATTCAGGCATAAAAAATTCACATACGAAATTTTGATGCAAAAAAATTCAAAGTAAGAAATTCAGCAGCTTTTAAAATTCAGAATCTGATGAGTCTGATTTGCTTCCATATTTAAGTTTCAATAATTGTTCAACAGTGAGTTGTTGTGTTTCTTACGGTGGCCGAGAGGTGCAAACCAAATTTACACAATGCAAAACACTTTTGCAACCTCCAAGACAAATTTACAAGCGACAAAACACTTTTACAAGTCCAAAAACACTTTTACGAATCCAAATGCAACCGGAAAGGGAATGTCCCAACTCTGGGGTTGAGGTGGAAGTGACGACGAGGAGCGGCTAATGCAACGGACAGCGAGCGGGTGATGTTTTGCCCGTTTTGTGGGGAACATATGAACCGATTGATGCGGTTTTGTTTTTCGTGTGGTCGGTTTTTAGAGTGTTTAAATGGCGCAGAGCAGACCGACAGAGTGCATTAGCCGCTCCTCGTCGTCACTTCTGGTTCAATCCCGGAGTTGGGACATTCCCTTTCCGGTTACATTTGGATTTGTAAAAGTGTTTTTGGACTTGTAAAAGTGTTTTGTCGCTTGTAAATTTGTCTTGGAGGTTGTAAAAGTGTTTTGCATTATGTAAATTTGGTTTGCACCTCTCGGCCACCGTAGTTTCTTTACAGAACTATGTGACTTGGAATCCATTATGTTGGCTTTGTGATGATGTGTTTTGGCGCATCCAACTCTGTTTGTTCTTTTCTCTTTGGGAGACTTGCTCGGTACACTGGGAGAGCTACACTCTTCTGTCTTTCAGAGTTATGCAAATGCTGTATGTTTTAGCAGCATAAAGGGGACCAACACAATGTTAGGCAGGTGGTCATAATGTTATGCCTGATCGATGTATATGTGTAGCCAACAGAAGTGCTTACATATGACTGTCATGGTTGTTTTTTGACTGCAAAGCCCATCTCACAAGGGCAACCGTTCATCCAGCAGTAGCCTCCATCAGGGGATGCTATGAGACCACTGGGCTGTGTTGAACTAAAGCCGGTATAAAACTTCGATAACACTCCCTTGTGGATGTTCACATGAACATCTGTGAACACTCACGAACACGTAGCTGTTGCTAGTATTCTACTCCATTGTGTACATGCACAGTATGTATGTATTCTGAACATGAACGCTAACTGCCCTTGTAGCATAGTCACCACACGGATACCAGTTATGGGCAGCAAGAGGTACATGTGGATTCTAGTGGACTTTTATGTCACACAGACTGTAGCAGACCTTAGGGTTCCAACTTCATTGTACATTTATAGAATAACAATAAAGGCTTTCTATTCCATTCCATGAAGCGGACTTCAGCTGACCACAAAGTAGCATAAAAATCAAGTATGTGTCTGTGGTGTCTAGATTTATCAGTGTGCACGTCCTTAAGGGAGAATAACTGAGGCTTAATGCACCTTGAAAGACCTCCACTGAAGTTAACCAGGAGGGTGACATGAGGCCAAGGGACTCCATAATATAGGGTTATGATAAGCTGTTTATTAGCCATGGAGGAACACGCTGGCTTTTGTTTATGCAACTGAACTTTGTGCTTTCTTAATGTACTTTTATAGTAGTTTGCATGAGACATTTAGTCAAGCAATAGAACAATTTATCGAGCAGTTCTCATATTGTTACTGTCTATTACTAATATATATCAGTATCTAACTCCAGCTAGAGTTTGTTAGCTAACTACTAGCCAGCTATTTTCACAGTCTGTAGGTAGCAAAAAGATAAATATAAACATAAATACATACATTTAAAAAGTAGTTTCTGAGCTACTAAGCTACTTCTTCAATGTTGGTGTAGATTAGCTTGTTACATTTCTTTGGGGCTTCATTTAATGTATTGCAACGAGTTTAGCTCAGTTTTCCAAGTAGCTAGCCCAACACTGAAAGTTGCTTAGTTTCATGTCATTAATCTTTTGGAAACTCCTTAAAAGAAAACTGAAGACAGGCCTCAAGCAACATTTGTAGCAATGGATTGGAAACAATGTGGAAAGTAAATACAAACTGCATTTTTAAAATCTCCAGCCAGAGATGACGGTGTCAGACAGTGTAACCTCTCACATTTGAGAATATCTGCATTATAGTGCCTAAGTGCGGACATGTATGCAGCTCTTTAATGACTGTGAGAACTGTTGCTGCTGTCACTGTTGCCATGGTTCATTCAATAAAATGACCTTTACAACTAAACAAGGCCTTTGAATGATGTGACCTGTGTAATCCCTGTTTCCCGCTTAAATGCTAATGAGCTTCATGCTCTGGGTGGTCTGCCTACTGCTTCAACAGAGAAATGTCATTTATCAACAGAATTGTTTCGCAAAATGTATGAGCAATATTTGTATGGTCTTTGTTAGGACACACCATCCTTTCTGCAGCTAACAAGATGAGGGAGAACACCACCTACATCTATTTAGAAACACGATTTTCGCCTCTGTCTGGCAACAGTCCAGTTACACAACATACGGGCAGCCAGCCAGAGAGCGGCTGCAGTGTGTTCTTGGCTGGACCGCTGACTGATGGCTGCACCTGGTTCAAATGAGGACTTTCCACATTGCTGCTGATCAGGGAGGGACGCTGTTCAGGAGAAAGATGCAAGGCCTGGCTGAGAAGCCTGACTGTCTCTCCATCTGTCTGGCAGAGGGAGTCTGGTGTTTGCATGTGTTCTTTTCTTTTTGTACTTCTGAGGGCAAACAGATGAGATAAATCCTACAAAATGAGGATCAGTCTGTATGCCAGTCAGCTGTGGCCTAAGCCCAACTCTTTGCCTCTTATTGTTTTTTGTCTGTTCTATACTTTGCCAGCATGTTTTAAAATGTTCCATAATGTCCCCAATACTTGTATGTAGCAATTTCAATTTGGCTTTTAACAGCTCTGACAGTAGTTTTTGATCAGTGGAGCTTTCCTTGTATATCTTCCACTATCTACTGTCATTCAGCTGCTATAAAGAAGCAAAGAGAGCTCAGTCAGCTCCTGTTGGAGTCATCAGCATGTCATCTACCGCCTTTGACTAATATATCTAAAAAACCTGGCAACGTTTTCCTTGGTGCTAACTAGATTTCATCACCAAAATGTAAAAAAAAATACAAAAATATATAATATGGCAGAATTATTGTGAGCAGAATTTCCTCAGGCCTCAAATCCAAGCTCATATATTTGTCAGTAGCCCTTTGGATTTATTGCCCAACATCACAACAACAGGTCTAATCTAATATGAATGACTAAGGTACAGCAAATTATAGTTGGAGTGCTGCAGAGCTGCAATAAAATTCTTTTGTTTCCACTGTGATGTCCGGTGAAAACTAACCATCGGCCCTGATGTATTCAGTTTCCATCTGTGTTTATATGCCAACTTAAATGAACTGACACAAACATGGAGCACAGAGCTGTCAGTGCGTGGTTGACAGTTTATGTTGTGGCCTGTTAGCAGATGGTTTGGCCACAAGGCTCCCGGTTCGTCTACACAGGAGTCATCAGTGTCATGTGCTTTTGATGGAACAGTATGTCTTCGCAGGCTGCACAACAGGTCACACATTACTCATGCTGTATCCATATGACCTGTGACGCAAAGCTTAATTATAGGCATCAAGTCCATTTTCTTATATTTTATGATAGCTGCACTGATTCTGTATTAGGCTCCAAATGCTACTAAAACTCAGTTGTCCTACCCTCAGTTTGTGCCTGAATGCATCCTGATGGAGGAGCTTCTGCTGCTGCTGCTGCTGCTGCTTGTGGGACACTGCGTTAGTGTTAATTCCCTGAGATGTGACAATAAATTATTCCTCCATTACTGCCTGTGTGTCTCCATGACAACTGGGTGGATTCATTTGCTCATGAACACTGTCAGATCCCCACATTAACTAACATTACCTACAAGTTCTGATTAAAAAAAAATTGAACGAAAACGTTTAAATCTATGTGGACTCTTTAAAGGATGTTTTTCTGTTAAAATAATATCCCTTTTCAGAATGTTGTCTGGGATACATATTATGTTACATGATAATAACAGAAGAGCGTTTTTAAAGCATCATTGAAAATGTTTTCAAATCTTCAAGTCAAGACTTCAGATGACAGAAAGTTGTTTTTTTTTTTTTTTTTTAAATAAAACGCTCTTGTAATGTGATAAATGAATAAAGGTAGAATGTTCAGAGGATGTTCTGGAGATGTTACTGTGAATCTACATTATAGAATGTTCTTCCATAAATATTTTTACAATGTTACACAAAGTTACATGATAGTAAAAGAATGATGTTCTCAGTGCAGCATCGAAAGGTTATTTTAGGAATGTTAGCAAACAATGTTATTACCAAACAGTTCACATTTCCTCTAGTATGTCTTTCGAAAAGGTTTGTAGAGCTTTGCAGACATTTCTCGGAATGATGTTGAACAAATGATTTTGTCTAATTATAATTATAATTAATCCCAGGTAAATAATGAACTTTCATGCTCAGCTTGCTACATTACTGATTGATTAGCTGTAATATGGATGGAATGTAACTTGTGTTTTGCTTTAATGTTGGTCATGCTCAACATTTTACTCTTTACTGTCTCGTATTCAGGTTTATTCTGCAGAAAAATGGCTTCAGTAAAATATCACTTAGCTTGTCACTTACACTTAGCTCCACAGTCATGCTTGTTTCTGCTTCTGTAGTTGTAAAATCCCATGAATAAATTGTTGAGCTTCAGCGTAGACAGAAACTTGACTTAAGCCATTCACACATAAAGTAGATGTCAAAATGATGTCTACAAACACAAGATGGAGAGAGCACATGCTATAATGTGGCATAATGGGGAAAACTAGCTGTGAGGACGGGAATCGCATGCATTTTTTTCTGTTTTTAAATCTGCAAGATGCAATTGATATATCCAACAATGATGAAATCATTGTTCTTTGGGGTTACCAGGCAAAGATCTTGATCGGAGCGATACATTTCTCTTTAAACTCAAGCATCAAACCTGTCAACTTCAACATGTTTGTTTTGCACAATCCAAATAGGTTCTTACCAGATTATTCCACTCCAGTTATAATGTTAACATGCGTCAACCCTAAACAGCCCTGCAGCTGTTTTAAGAAACCACGTTTAGAAAAGAATTCTCCATACTTGCAACCACAGCCAGTGATGTCTTTTCCAGATGCCCATCCATGGCCACTGAGCCCAACACAAGCTCCCCAAACATCTGTAAATGCCAGCTCCTCTCTGTGGGTTTTGTCGCCTCTTCTCTTCCACTCGTCCCTCACTTTCCTCTCAGTTTTTATATAACCTCCATCTCTTCCATTTCAAGCATGTTCCTGCTGTTCTGAGAGTCAATGCAGGGCGTGCAACAGAAATTTAATAAGTCTCGGTGGATTGCAGATGGTCAGTGCAGTGAGACAAAACAAAGATGTTCTACTTTCACTGTGTTGCTGTTGAACTGCGTGTTCAACAGTGGGGAAGCTAATGCATTATACTGACTGCCACATAAGGTCAGATACACATTATAAGACACTACTACAACTACAAATAATACATTAAAAAAAGGAAAAGGAATAGAAGGAAGGAAGATGAGAAAGTAGCAACAATAACTGGAAACAATTATATTACATTGAATACATCAATACTGTGCTTAAGTATATTTTCAAGGTTCTAGTTCTTAATGCTCTTTTGTACATCAACTCCACTTTCAGAGAGAAATATCATACTTTATACTCCAACACATTTATGAGATGAAGATTTTACACAATGGATAATACACTGTCTTTCCAAAAAAAAGCTGCCACTTGGATTTAACTAAGCAAATAGGTAAGAGACTTCCAATGGATAATTACTGCAGTGATGAATATGTTTCTGCAGGCAACATCTTATTTAACCCTGGTTGATGCAGTGAGGAGCTTCTCGTTTCTCAAACAACCGTGTCAGAAGACATATCCTGTGGTCGTGGAAAAAATGTTAATTTGTTTCTGAAGGATCAAATTATTGGCCTGCTTCAAGCAAACAAAGCAGCTAAGGAGGTTGCTGAAACTACTAAAATCCGGTTAAGAACCGTCCAACGCATTATTAAAGCCTGAAAGATAGTGGTGAACCATCATCTTCCAGGAACAAATGTGGTTGAAACAAACTCTGAGATGATCGTAGGAAATCAACAGTAGAACTCACGGCTATTTTTAATAGTGAAAGTAAGAGCATTTCCACACACATAATGCGAAGGGAACTCAAAAGATTGTATGACTGAGAATATGGGGAAAATGCTGAGAATCCTGGCATTACTTGGTTGTATAAAATTACTCCACTACTTACTATAATTATGTCATTGTGAAGAAAAACACTAACAACTTGGGGAATCCATGTCAGCCGTGTGTGGGTGGAGCGGCTTCCTCATGACTAATGAATGTTCAGTCAACAGGACAGATCAACAGATGCTGCAAAGCCCCTGTAGCACATCATCATAACTCTACTGTCCATGCATAATACGTACAGTGGCTCAAAAGGAACAGTATGAGCTCCTACTCTATACTGTGTGCAACTGTACAGACAAAATCTGCATATGTTTATTCTCTAAATCTTTTATTTCTTTCTTGCATCTGTATTTGTATTCCAGGTATCATCTGCATAGCAGGCTGATGCTATTAGGTTATCTTATTTAAATTATCTGCACATGATTTCTATTTTTGTTCTCTTCTTTTTCTTATCTGGCTCACTTTAGCTTCCAGAGCCCTATTTATCAAAGAAATAATGAAAAACAGAAGACATTTTAAAAAGTAGTAACATACATGATGGTTGAATGACTATTGATTCCAGTCACTGCACATCACATTTTCACATTTCTCTGCATGGTATTACATTTATAACTTACAGTCTACTAAATGGGAAGAAAATTTAGCATGTTCTGCATAGATGTGTGGCAGCAGTCAGACAAAAGAGGCACTGAAATGCTCCTAGCAAATTTCATTTAACACTGCAACATTTTGATTCAACAGAGGTCTCTGACAGACACAGACAAATAAATACATAAATTATTTGATCACATCTGACAATCTGTGGATGTCCTGTGTCTAGAGATCTTTCTTACCGTCCAGGTGACGTGAGGTGTGTTTCATTTGCATATCATTGTCTTGATTGTGTTGTCAAGTGTCTGTAATTGTAATGCATTGTAGTTCAATTTATCTGACAGTTGTTGTCCACCCAAAGATAATATCCAAAAGCATCATTACCAGCACTAACAGATCTTCATCTCAACCTTGGTTAATGGATAGGACAATGTTAGCATGTCTTTTCTCCTTACTATAGTGTAAAATGCAATTGTCTAGTGTCCGTATGGTATTGGCACAAAATAAGTAGTCACCACCATGGCTGAACATCGAACACTTTAAACTACATTCGGCCAACGATGCTCTCAAAAACACACATTCAGACTTCTGGAGGTTCCTTATGTAACAAATCTATATAACAAATCCTGTCAACATGCAGGGAGGACCTTTGTCTGTTATTATTTTTCTTCAGAATCAGTTTCTGGATCAAACATATATAGCTGTATTAGGTCAGTGTTAAAACTTGACATTGTGTGGTGTAGAATAGTTTTACTATGGCTGAGCAGAGCTATAGGTAAGCTGGTGTGCTCAAGCTGCTATAAGAGGGAAGGGTGAATGAACACAGAGGTGAGACCTTTATAGATCTACACATTCCAGAGGAGGCAGTAGTGTGGAGTTACATCTAAGCTATTGGCATGAAGGGATTATTGTCATGGAAAAAAATTCTACGGATGTAAATTTGATACACAGATTTTTTTAGGGGTTTAACGAAAGAGCGAAGATGGACTTTCAGAACATATAATATTAAATACAGTTACTGTTGTTTGAGATGATCTCAGTCATTCAACAACATGTCCTTATCAAAATGAAGCCCCTCCATGTTTACAGAAGCCAGTCATTCAACAAGACAACAAAAATGATCCCTGGCTCATCTGTCCAACTCACCTAAAGACTTGTCTGAAAAAGTTGTCTAAAACGTAACAGACATGATAGGGGAGCGAACTTGAAATCCTGTACTCAAGAAGAAAAAAGTTATCAAGCAAAATTTAGCTGAACTTTGTTTTAAATAACAAATGCAGAAATTTGGGTTTAGATTGTACACAATATAAATTTGATGCAATCCAACACATCAAAAATAATCATTGTAGCTTTTATTTATCTAAGTCAGTAAATTAGATTTTGATCTTTTTTTTTTTTTAACCTGGAACCATGCATTTAACTAAGTGATGTAAACTGGTTCCTTAAATTAATTTTTAGAGTGCATATGAACAACTGCGGACACCCGTGGACATGAAGGTGTTGTGATTACACTACTTTTCTGGTCCACAGAGACCAGCCTGGAAGAATTGGTTGCATGCATGCACAGATTTTGGGGTGCACATGGATGTATGTCTGCTTACAGATGCAGAAAATATAAGTCCAATGGTTTAGAATCAGTTAGGGTCCTCTAGGCTCCACATGACATATAGTTGATCATTTCCCCGAATCGGCAAAAGTCTGTGTGGATCATGTTGTGGATCTTTCTCCACACACCTATGTGCAGCTCAGACTGTCCACGCTGCAACTGCACTACAAGGGCAATAGTGCACATGTTCAGTAATAGTGTGTATGCACGCAATATGTCGATACAATCTACTGCACATGCATGCAGTGGAGTCCACAAGAGGATTCCTGCAAACTGCAAAAGTAGGATAACAAAAACAACTAATCTTCCGTGGGCGTCCACAGCTGTACATGTGTGTCCCTAAGAGAGCATAAGCAAGGCTTAACACTGGCCTGTTGTAAAGATGTTTGGTTTTGTCTGAAACAATAGAAGAGGATAATGAAAATAGACATGTTTGATGAAAATACAACACAGTAATAAGGAAGGCTAGAAAAGAAACTGTGGATGAATAAGGTGATCCACTTCTACATGAAATAATCCATTAAAACTTCCTTGCCTGCTTTGGCCTCCAAATACACTGAGCTCTTTGAATGTGAGCTGAAGGACTCTATAAATATAGTAATTCATTAGAGCCATCAGCACAGCTTAACAACATATGACTGAGCTTCAGCTGGACAAACAAAGCATGCCTTCTCTGATGAACAAAAGTGACTAATGTGTCATAGTTAACAGTGCAGGATATTTGTCACTGACAGATGTTGGGATGCCAGAGGACCAAAGTCAAGCAAAGAGTCACAATGCTGTGCATGTAGTATGTGTGTGTTTATTTGTGCATGAAATTTCTGCAAACACCATAACTTTATCTCAACCAAGTGCACGTGTGTTGTAGCCGGTAGAACATGCATGTTGTTGGCCTGTATGTAGAATCAGCCTGCTGGCTTGCATGTTTGTGCTGCTGCTGCATGTTGGTATAGTTCATTTATTGATCTGTTTCCCCAGAGAAGGAGTAGCAGCAGGATGCTGAATCAGAGGAAAGACAAGACTGATGCAGTCTCTGTATACAGCAGATCAATGATTTTTAGTTTGGTATCTAATTTCATTTTAACATCACCATTTGCTTTATGTGTTTATATGTGGATTAATTTTAGTAAGTATGAGTAATATAACACAGATCATCTGGAGATTAGTATTGGTCCTTGATGTAAATACAAGTATATACTTTCTAAAACTAACATTTTCTATGACATTGACACACCAAAAGCGCTCCTTGGCACAGACTTGTAAAAGGTTCCCACATCTCCAACATTGAAGCAAAGCATCCATGCTTAATGGCACATCAAACAACTGCAACAGTGCTGAAAGGTATTCAGGCTCTTTGTGGTCATTTGATCTGTTAGTATTGCTTTTGTATCTATTTGTACTCATTTTACATCTCTTTTCATTCCATTCCATCTTTATATGGTCAATTTGCATCATTTTCTCACTATGTTGTGCCCTTTTATAATCATTCTACATCTAATAGTGACATTTTACATCTCTTTGTGGTTGTTTTCATCTATTTATGCTCATTTTTCACATCTTTTTCATTAGATTGTATCTCTTTGTAGTCATTTTGAGTCTCCTAATTGTTTCAGATCGTTGTGGTCATTTTACATCTCATTGCAGCCATTTTGCATCTTGTAGTGTCTTTGTAGTCAGTTTGCCTATATTGGCAGTCATTTGGCATCTATTTGTGTCTCTTGTAATTGGTCCGGTTTGTCTGTTGTAGTCGGCTTGCAACTCTTTCTGCTTCTTTTGTGACTTTTTGCCAATTTCCTTGTGTTCTTCTTGCTTATTTTTTCATTGGTTTATGTCTGGTTCCTTTGTCATTGTTTTGAGTCTCTTTGTGGTTATTTGAATCATTTTACAACAAGAATTGTTACATGACACTTCAGACAGTGGCTCTGCTAGGTACCCCCTGACACCGTGGGTCACTGGGCCTTTGCTCAGTCGACCCATCACTAATTCTTCCATGAGCTCATGAGCCTCCAGTTCTCTCTTCAGCCCAGTTTCACGTGAAAATGTCTAATAATGAGGGGTAGATCAACTATTTCATGGGCACTTAACAGGTCTGATATTGAGCATCATTTTGTAATTTTTTCCCAAATCCCAGCTGAATTTAAAAATGCACTAATTTGGTTGTGATGCAGCTGCCTCTCTCCATCTGTAGTCATTCTGTGGTCTTCAGCAAAGTGCCCACAGCACTATCTGACTGGTTACACATCACTACTAATAGAAGTGATGCTGTAAAATTGTAAGATGGTCATGTTTTTAGTGTCTGTTGCTTTGGAAGTACCTGTTAGCAACCTAGAAAACAGCCAGAGCTGCTTCTTCTTTTTTTTTTTTTTTTTTAGAATTTCCACAAGTGTTTTAATCCAAAGCATGATCCTTTCCCAACCCTAACCAAATAATTTTGGTGCCTAAACTGAACCAAGTAGATCTGTAGCATCATCAAAAACAAAAGCTGAATGAAATTGACAGAAAGCATGACAAAATGTGGGAATAATGCAGAGAAAAAAATGGTCCCACGCAGGACAAGAACTCCGGTCACAGCTAGAACCATCCCTCTGGCTTCCTGATGTGGACTATTTTATATGCAACGCAAATGAAATGGATGAGTCACATGAAGGGAAACTTAAAGTGTAAAACTTGCAAGTCACATGACTTGGATGCAAGCCAATAGAAAATATGTAACAATAATGTAGGTATCTCACAATTTTACAACCTACACTAATACATTTTTGCACTGTGGACCAGTGTAGCTATTACTTATTTTGGTGAGAGACTGTATTGTGTTCTTTCCTCACAGATGCTGAGAAGTGTAAAAGTTCAAGGAAATAACTATCTTGTTTGTTAGTACCAAAATAAAAATAAGTAAAGTGGGAAATATGGCAAGCTTTTCTTTCAGTATGCAAATTTCAGTTATTTTATACACTGGTAAGGTCATAAAACATGCTGTACAGTATTTTATAAAGCTACAGTCATAACATAAGCAAGACATTGAAGCTCTTATTCATCCTAAAATTACCATTCACCTGTGCTGCTTGAGTATAATCCTGTTAGAGGAGCATTCATTCAGTGTGGTTAATCCCTGCTGGCTTATATCTGGGTCACATACTGTATGTGAACAGTCTAATATTCTGTTTGCAAAGTTGGGCATTGACTCATATCGTGCTGTTCACTGGCCTTGCATTGATCTCTGGCATGAATATGGATGACTCTGACTATTCATTCACCGCTTATGTTGATATCAGCTTAGCATAATGTTTTCCAATCCAGACTTAATTAATCCAGTATTTGTGTCGTGATGATGCTTTAAAGAAATGGACAGTTTAAATACACTGAGACAAAGAGACAAACACTAATGCACTGGCCTCATTTTTCATAGCTGTGTTATAAGAGCTCCCAGTTATTTGTTCACACCTTTAAATTCATACAATACTCTCTCCACCTCTGTGTGTATCCTGTATGGCCACATTTCACACTACAGCAGATGTTTCCTGTTACGCTGTGTGGGAGAAATTCATGTTTCTCTTGGAATATGAGCAACAGATGGTGAGAACCGAGCAGGAAAAAAAAGAAAGGTGTGTTGATAGATAACACAGTGAATCGTGCCACCATGCAGAGAGAGGTGCATTTTTTAGCTGCCTGTCTGATCACGTTTCTTTGTAGCTTAAGATAAAAAGGAATCACACTCTCCTGAGTGCAAATGTGAGTTTTAGGGAGTGGATCATAGTGTATTGATGCCTTAATGCTGACCTACTATGATAGCTGTGTAGATGAACATTTTGATCATTGTGCACATACAATAAAACTGTATAAAATATGCACTTTGTGATGCAGAAAATGTATATACTTTAAACTAACTTGATCATCAGCCACACTGAAAACATGCCCTTTAAATTTAAGGATCTCCCAAACAAGAAAAAAGTGCTGCAAGTGTAGCAAAGGAATTATACTTAAAAACTAAATAATCCCAGCTAACCAACTGTTATTATAGGACATGAAATCCTAAAAAAAGATTTTTAAAAATGCAATTTAAAGCAATCTAGTTAAGTCTATTTAATGCAGCCTATTGATAGGCATGTCAATTTAAAACAAGATCAAATAGATTTTGAATCAATGTCTAAGATTCTTATAGTTCATTAGGACTGAAATTTTTTTTAGTGTAATGTAAACAATGTCTATTTCTTTATCAAAACTTTTCATTTGGAGCACTTGAAATTTGATCTACATTATAAAATTACATTTCTTTTCAATTTAGCAAACATTTAGTAATTACTATTCAGCTTAGCAGTAACTTCAGTTTTACTTCTAGAATCAGTGCATGATAAAATACATGGATCTGGATGAACAGGCTCTATGAGCTGAATGAGTCACAGTGATTAGGAAGTGTCACACGAACTGTGTCTTCTTACCATAAACGAGCAGTTAAAAATGTGTATTTAAAAAGTACTTAGATTAGACTCAGTAACTTCAGTCCTGCTTTTAGAAAAATAGGCACATTCACATTTATACTTAGAAACAGATGAGAAAATCCATACCAATGTCACCTCTGTCTATTGAGTATAAAGCTGGACACAGCAGGCGGTTACCTCAACTTAGCTATTTCCTCCTGCTTCCAGTGTTTGTACTCAGCTAAGAATCAGATAGCCTGATGAGCTTTAATTCTTTTGTCCATCTCTGGACAAGAAAGCGATATGCAAATTTTCTGGCACATATTTTAACTTTTAATGTTGCAATTTTGCTATATTTCAATATATAGATATGTTGTCCAAAAGAATATCACCACAAATGATGTTCCTTTCACCTCCATTATTTTCTCAAACAAGGATAAACAGCTAAAAGTAAGTCTAAGTGCTTCAGTAGAGGGCACATGGACTTCTCATTTTGGTTCTTGGACATGTTTCAACTCTCATCCAAGAGCCTTCCTCATTTCTAACTGACTAGAGGAGCGTCACAGGCATTTATTCTCGTTCTCAAAACACAAGGACTCACTTGCCTTGAGGTGTGAATGTTTGAGAATCTGTCTGGGGATCTCAGGACTGTGTTATAAATACCTGATAAGTGGTGTTGTAGACCCCCTGCTCTGTTTATTCTGTTTCAATTTGACATAGATGTCCTCTTTAACTCCTCTCTTAAACCATCTGTCTTCTCTGCCCAGAACATGAACACTTCTGTCTTTAAAGCAGTGTTTCTAACCCTTTAGATGTATGTGAACTACTGTGCCTTGTCCTGAGGAAATGACTCTCCTGTGCTCTTATGGACCAGACATTTAAACTCTCCTCCATATAGGCACTTTCCTAGGCAGTTTCACCTCCATTCACACATCGAAGCATGTGGTTTTGGGTAGTTAATGGGCTATGAGTTATGTGATTTAGGAATAAGAATAAATACCTATAACTTGTCAGAAGTCTGAGAAAGCCTCTGAGACATGTTCAAGAGCAAAGCATGACCTGCATGACTGAGGATCCACACAAAAGTAAGTTAGAAAATATGTTTGTTGTTTTTTTATAGCTTTATTTTGTATTTCACCTTTTTTTTTAACATAGAAAAGTCTCACAGAGATTAAGAATATCTTTTAAAAGAGCATCCTGGCTAAGACAAGCATCACTGTAGCTCTTTGCACAAATACGCTCCATAGTAGCAGCTAGTGTAGTTTATTTATCCTACGGCCCAGTTTCAAGAGGAAAAGCTGATTTTGAATTCAATTCAGATCCTCCTTTCTCCCTGTGCTCCCTGAGCTACTGTCTGAGCACCGATGACGTTTTTCTTTCTTATCCGTTTAATGTGCGTTTGCTGATAAAAATCTGGGCTTACTTTACTTAAACTGCCTTCCTCTAAAATACTCTCTCTTCTATTACAAATCAGCAGGATAAAGATTATGTCAAGGGTGCTGCTGGTTATCTGAAAGGTCTGATAAAATGAAGTTTCCATCTGTAATTGGGAGTATTTTATGTTCTTCTGAGTGAGAGATTAACGGCTGGTGAATCATGACAGAGAATGTCAGCCTCAAGCTGTGGATCAGATGTATACTTGATCTCATAAAATGTTATATCCTGTCTGATAGTCTCCATCCACATCACCTCTTCATCCCTCCAGTTTCTCCACTTCATTTGTCTTCTTAAGATTTCTGTATTTAAAAAAAAAAAAAACTTTTATTATCCATACTTTGTTTCTGTTCCATCTTGCTCCACCCATTTTTGTCATCTCTCATGTCCACTGTAGATGCCTGCTGACTATTATTCATGACCCCCACCTTAGATCTCTCTCTCTTTCTATATCTCGCTCACTTAACCCAACAGTATTTTTTATATTGGCTCCAAAGCAAAGTGATGATTAAAAAGGTCACCATGCACTGTGAGTGCCATAAATTTAACACTCTTTAGACAACACCACACACACACACACACACACACACACACACACACACACACACACACACACACACACACACACACACACACACACACACACACACACACACACACACACATGTGCACACACAAATGATGATAAATTAAAGGGAGTGGGCTGAGATTGAGAAACCCTTTTGCTCATAAACCCATAATGAAATACAAAGGCAAGAGGTCAGGTCTCGCTCTGCTCTGCTCACTGTTATAAATAACATTTCAATGACAAGTGTCGTGGTGGAATCTGTAAAAGATTAAAGCAGACATTCAGACTTTTACACAGGTGCAAAGACTGTGATCCGCAGTGAAGCTTTGCAGCAATGGTATTAACGCTGTGAGACCGGAACAGTGGCACTTTTGGCAAAATGCTAAATGCATTTTCACCATCTTAGTTCAGTGTGCTTCCATGCTAGCATTGGCTAATTAGCATTAAAGACCCCCCACTGGTGAAAATCAAGTTTTTGACCTTGTTAACATGTCCATATGGTGTTTTTTATATGCCAGAAGGAAATAAGCAGTCAACATCATGGCCCAGTATTTCCACCCTAAATCTACAGTGTGCCCACAACAGTCTCAAAAACAGAGATACAGGCTGCAGGGACTTCATAGGTAACAAAACATAAGGCCAATTCATTCTTTCAACATGTCTACAAGGGTCTGCAAAGGTCCACAATGTAAATTTCATCAACCATCCAAGTCCATCAGGGTCCTTGAGGGCCCCTGTAGACACCTCTGTTGCACCACACAGTCTGCCTACCCTTCAAGCACGCTCAGTGCACGTGCACTAGGAAAACAAACGGTGCCGAAAACTAATTCTGTGTAAAGAGATTCTCCATCATCAAATTTTGATTATTCATCATTGAAGGAGTAGTAACTGAAATGGTCGCTGCAGATCTATGATTTTTACATGATTTCCATATGTGGTTCCCAAATACAGTAGGGAGTTCTAAACTCTCCAGAAACCCTGTGTTATATTCACCCACTGTACTTGACACATCCCAGGATTAATCTCTGACACGTTGCTACAGTCCATCTGTAAGTAGCTGTTATATTTATCAGGCCTGATAAAGCTGGTAGATCATCCAGAAGTGGACGCGAATGTCTGAACCAAATTTCACGATAATACGTTTTAAATAGCGACACAACAGAAGAGTCAGAGAATCTCCCTCATCATTGAAATTGATCCTTTTAGGACCATAAACACTTGTCACTTGAATTCATCCTGTGGCTTCAGAGATTTTTCAGTGTGGAACACAGTGGTGGACCAACAGATAGACTGACACTGCCACCCATAAAGCCACATCTGTAACAAGATAGTCTGATTGGATGTAGATTGCAGGTATTAGCCTACCACTGGCTGCACACTTCACACAGTTTTCTCCTCCACTACTACCATTTATATGTTACTGTTTTTAAATCCCACATCTCTACAGGAAGCAACAACAACTCTCAAGCAGCAACCTACTAAACTACAAATTTGCCAAGTTTTGCCAATGGTTTGGATTATTCAAATTCAGATTCAGATTCAGAAAACTTTATTTGTCCCCAGGGGGTCAGTTAAAATTATGCAACACGCAGCTGTTTACTTTTTTTTTTCAGTTTTTTTTTTTTTTTTGTGAAATTTCTATGAAAGGCCAGAATGGTCTGGCTATGCAAGACTTCTAATATGATTAAACAACATGATTTGTTTGATTTTATTTGCTTCAGTATGTGATTCTAATCTCTCAGTGTGTGAAACGCAAAGCAGAGCGGGATCAAAACAAATGATCTCACTGGCTATTTATCAGAAGCTGACAGCTGAAGTGACTTCCAGTTACTGGAGCTGTCCACTGATAAAGAATGTCTAAACTGGTAGCAGCAACTGTATAGGGTGTAGATCTCAACAATCAGTGCAATTTATGACTGTAACCACTCACTCTGCGTGTGTGTGTGTGTGTGTGCGTGCGTGCGTGCGTGCGTGCGTGCGTGCGTGCGTGTGTGTGTGTGCTGAAGCTGTGATGACATCAGAAATACAGGAAGTGGTAGTGCTATCTGGTAAAGCTGGTTTCCTGTTGTGGTTTCTCACTTCTGCTGCTGATGTTAAACAAGTCCAGCATGAATTCACACATCCTCTCACGATTGGCAATAGAATCTAGAGATGTTTTTTGCTTTACTTGAACTAACCAAGCACATAGGGTAATTACAGTTAAACTTCAAAAAGGAAATCAGTTAAGTCAAGTCATATTTTCTAATTTACTGAATGTAAATACTTTTGCTTTTGCACATTTCCATCTATCTGAATTGAAAATGTGGATTTTTAAAATATTTTCAGACCACTTTGGAATTTAAAATCATGACTTCTTATGACTTGAGGCATTTTGACTTACTAAAATAAGCTGATTGAATGAACAGCTGAAAGTTCACTCAGCTCAACTTAAGTTAAGTTCATTAAGAAGCAAAACTAGCATATAAGCAGCCAGTCAGCTCTGATGAACAAAATTCTGTGCTCTTCAATCCAACCGAGAAGCTGTGACTGACTCAGCTGTGACCAAAAGTGAGGAGTCAATAATTCAGATAATTTTTTGCAGAACTGCAGTGTGCTTTTACACCAAGCAGAAGAGATAACAACAAAGGCGGAAAGGAAAATAAACATTCTTGATCAATCAAATTAAAGCAGCATGACTGATAAACAGCATACAGAGGAGTAAGTTGTCAGCAAGTAGTTGTAAGACACATTCAGCATGGTGAAATAATTTTGTAGAGGTGATGTACAGAGTAGTGTCAAAAAAAATCAGTTTGTCAAGTATACAAAAATGTAAATAGTACAATATTTATAGCATGTAGAACCACCATTTTCCCCATTATTGTACCAGCTGTGAACACTGTGAAAATATTGAACAAATTTTTTTCAGTATTTTTCAATAAAACAAATGATTGAAGAAAATTGTTGTTTTATATGATTTGTGGCATTTTAACTTTGTTTTGCTGCACAGAATACATTTTTTTAGTTCTTTCTGCTTCTAGTCAGGGTTGTGGTGCTTATATAGAGGTTATATTGCTGTGAAAAATGAGCCAGCAGTGAGTAAAATGTAACTGGAGCAAAAGACTAAGTACAGATAAATATGAGACAGTTAAATGTACACTGATACATTTTAACTGCAGTGATGTAAAAGAGTGAAGTATTAGAACAGGGGCGTCAAACTCATTCTAGTTCAGGGCCACATTCAGCCCAGTTTGGTCTGAAGTGTGCCTGACCAGTAAAATCAGAGCATAATGACCGCTAAATAACCACAACTCCAGATGTTTCCTTTGTTTTAGTGCAAAAAAGTACATTCTGAAAATGTTCACATTTAGGGAATTATATATTTACAAAAAATTATGATCAACCTGAAATTTATGAAGAAAAATAAATTCAATTTCAGCAACATTATACGTCAGTTTATTATTTACACATTACAACTTCCAGGTCACAGAGTGTTTACAAAGGCACAAAACGTTTAGTCGCAGATATGTGGAACTGAATGAAATAGTATTATACTTTATGATCAAAACGACAAAAGTCAGACAAAAAAAGACAAATACAACAAAAATAAGACAAAATATTACAAAAATGAGGCACAAAATGACAAAACAACAATGAACAACCTCGTATTTTACATTATGATCAAAACGACTTGTCATGGTATAGAAATTATTTTAAATGTATTGTTTTACAAATTTACAGTGTGCAATTAATGTCTTCTCTGTAATTTCTACACTTTACAAAGTTATCTCGCAGGCCGGATTGGACCCTCTGGAGGACCGGTTTTGGCCTGTGGACAGAATGTTTGACACCCCTGTAGTAGAACATTTTATTTAAGTACAATACTTGAATAAATGTGCACGCTTATTACTGCATGTCATAAACTGACTTCTCTTCTTAGTTATTGTTTTAAGACACTCAATACTTCAACAAACATCAGTAGTATCAGATAGCTCTTAAGCTAAACTTACATTATTCCAGGTTGTTTGTTGTTTACCTTTTGCCTCATTCATCTGTGTACTGTTAGATCAGCTATTCTGATAAAAGTCTATTTTCATTCATTACTCACACATGATGTCAACGCAGCACTCATCCATTGTAGACCAACACCCACAAATTCAGGAGCAGTGACTAATGTGTTTGTAAGAAGTCGGGGCTACTGTTCGACACCCTGTCTGGGAGAGGAGGTGGGAGACTCACATGACTAACCACTGCTGCATCCCAGCTATTTTAGTAGATGTGATCACCACCATGTTCCTGACATTTCACATGTATCTGCCTGATATTTGGTGACCTTTCAGAGTCACTGACAACTGCGTGTTAATAAGAGCTGGTGTTTACATGGATGGAACGCACACACACACACACACACACACACACACACACACACATAGAAAGAGAGAGAGAGAGCGAGAGAGGGAGAGAAAGAGTGAGAGAGAGAGAGAGGAAGCAGGCTTGATTATGAGGAGTGTGTCCACAGGAAGGAAAAACCTGCAGTGACACAGGTTATCAGTTAGCTGGAACTCCAGACAATGGCTTATTCATCCCAAAAATATAGATGTTTTTTGGGATGGTGCGTGGTTACTTAGGTTGGGAGAAAACTGTCTTAGAAAGTTTGGCACTGGGGTGAGAAAATTCCTTTGCTGCCGTGAATTCCTATGTATTGCAAATATTCTAGAAATTACTATTTCGAAATCAGTAAATGAAAAAGTAAATAAGTAAATGAAAGCATGCAGATTGGTGCATTGTATTGTTCATTTTTGTTTTACTTTTTGCAGTGTGACAGAGGAACTGCTAGATAGATAGATAGATAGATAGATAGATAGATAGATAGATAGATAGATAGATAGATAGATAGATAGATAGATAGATAGATAGATAGATAGATAGATACATAGATAGATAGATAGATAGATAGATAGATGCAGTGCTACATGGCATTCAGCACCTGACTAAAGCTGCTATTAGGGACAAACACTCCTCTGCTACATCTCTAATGAATTAAGTTGTGTGCATAATATAAAAAAATCAGATCCCTGTCTTTAACAATTAATTCACAACTCATTGTAATGAGATTTGCATAGTATATTTGTGCAGCAAAACAATAGGCAAACTATTTATTTTGCTTTTTTAAAAATTCAACCTTATCAAGCAAGTCATTAAGAACAAATATCATTACTTATTTATAGTAGTGATCTGGCAAAAGGCAAAGCCTCTTGACAGAGCAGGGTAAAGACTGAGATAAAATATCAAACAAATAATACAACCAATATTTCAAACTGATATAGATATGTAGTAAATATGAAAATCTTGGCGTCAAATACAGATAATCTGTCGAACCCTAGTTAAAAGACAGTAGCATTCATCCAAGACAACAAAAATCATGATCCTAAACCCCTTGGAAACATGGAAACAAATTTTTATTTTGTCACTGTGCTGCTTATAATTTATTATGACATTATATGAAAAATCATGTCAGCCTAACCAGGAGAATTAACACCATTTCAGATCAGCCAAGATGGTTTGCTCTGCCTGTTTTGCTGTTTTCAGAATATTATATTACAAAAAGGATATAAGAAACTTATTTAAGTTTCAAAGTGCATTGCATGGGAACAAATACATTTGAGCACAATAAAACTAAATAATACTCAGCCTCTTAAAGTACAGAAAGCAAAGGATATGTGTATTTGTTTTTGTATTGTTTGTTATTTTTCATTTAGTGCATTTTCTACCTTACCTGCACAAGCTTCTGGTTACTTTGAGTCAATTGTGTAGACATATCTTCTACAATAACTGCATTTTTAATATGCATATAAATATTAATAATTGTGACATTTCATCAAAGAACGTCAGATTTGTAGATATGAAAAATTTGGGATAACTCGTTTAGACGGTTAATTTAAAATGAATGGCTTAATTAACCGACACATATTGACGTAATCCTGCTTACTAGCCTAAGTAGCCTACTTATTAGTGACCCTTTGTTCATGCAGAAAGCAGCGTCATGAATCACATTTATTGGATCTCAAACAGTTAACAGTGCTGCGCGTTCACAGACATACAGCGGGAGTGCGCAGAGACGCACGGGGAACGCGAAGCCGAAGCAGATCAGACAGCAGGACGGTCGGTGAGCTGAGAGACAGACCGCACAAAGTAGTGGCGATAAAACACACCTGACCCTTTGGTTTCTGCGGCGGCGTTTTCTCCTCTTGTGGACTAACGTTACGGGAAGTTTTATTCAACAGCACAGACGCTTGGAGAGGGTCACATAGGCTGTCCACCATGTCGGGGAGCAGGGAGGAGGAGAGGAGGAAACTGGCCGACATCATCAACCACTGGAACGCCAACCGGCTCGACCTGTTCGAGATCAGCCGACCGACAGAGGTAGGAGACCAGCCTCAAGTAGCAGGAGAGGCCGCGGACACGCAGGCCCCCTCCTGAGTGAATGGGAGTCCGTAAAGCTATCACAGGCTGACACTCGTGTTGGAAATGTTGAAAGCCAAGCTGTTGTGGGCAGCGTGGTTTACTTGGTTTACTCGGTGGTAAGTCCCCTTACGTGCACGGAGAGAATGAACGCCAAACTCCATTGAAAAATCTGACGATTTACAACATCCTAACATACACAGATTGTACAACACAGGGCCTTTACTATTAATTTAACCTTTCAGCTTTCATGGCGGCTACCTAGGCAAATTAATTAATGGTCCGCACTTCAGCATTGTGTGCAGGTAAATGTCTCTATTTTTAAAGAAACATTTACTAACGTCGCTAGCTACCGCCCACAACTCTGTATTTGGGAAGTAACGAATAATTTTTAAAGTGGACAGGATACCTAAACAGCTTGTGCTTTATGTATAATAAATATCCCGAATTGAAATGACTATAATAATTTGTTGAATGTCGTGTAATGTGTTCTTGGAGACGTTTATGTCTGCGATATTGAAGCCGACACTGAATTGCCAGATTTTGAATGGAGTTTGGCGTGTTGATTGCTCCAATACAAGAGGGAACGGCACGTAATGGGGCTAGCTAGCTAGTTAGCAAGCGCTTTACCTGTAGAACAAACAGGAACCCTGACATTGTCTTAAATAAAAGAAACACTCTCGCCTGTTTATTATATTCCTTGCATATCACTAGTATTTAAACAAAAGCCCAAACTTGTAATACATCCAGCTATGCCAGTGTTAGCTGTGTGTGTTGCGTGTAGCAAGTGTGCAGTAATGCCTGCAGCGGCTAATAAACCCAGTAGCACGGTGAGGGTGTTTGATACGTTGGGCAAATAGATAAAAGCTTAAAGTATTAGCAAAAAGCTAGGTGTAAATGCTTACACCCGGTAGGGCACACAAAGCGGGAATGCTGTTAGCTTACAAGCCATAACACAGTCCTCCTGACGGTGCAATACACTGGCCATGTCATGTCGTCCTGCATTGTCCTTACAGTAGCTAGCTTGATGCGAGCTGCTTGTTTGACCAGCAATAATTTGACCCTGCAACATATTGAGGAGCAGTGCTGTAATTAAATCGCCCGTCTGGAATCAGGTTGTTTACTAATAACATGACAGGATAAGAAACTCCACCCTGCAGGCTTTCCGCTAGCTACCTACCAAAGAGCAGCTAGGTTTGATGATGTCTGTAGTCCTTAACAAGTTAGTCAATATCCATCTAACCTTACCCCTGGCTGGAGCATCTCATGGCCAAGTAGTTTTGATTTAAAGCTACAACTGTGATTGTGTCAGCTGCAGTGTTTTTAGGCGGGCAGCCCACCCCCACCTCTCCTTGGATAAGGGTGTAGGGGGGCCACAGGGTCCCCTCTCCTCTTCTTGAGCCGATTAATTTATCAGGATTGAAGCTGGCCAGCCGTTGGCCAGCGTTGTGTACTGCACACACACAATCTCTCCATTCTGTAGGCAATGATTAACCCTGTCCAGAAGTTCTCAAGGCTGTAATTCTCTCAGTGCACAAGGAGCATTGCTTCAGCGTTGCTCCCGAAGCATGCTTAGAGTGTAGTCCAGTAGAACATGATTAAATGTGAGCAGATGCGTGGCCTTCCTTGCCACACCACGCCCTGCCCATATGTCAGCTGGTAGAGCCCCCAAGCTGCACAAGTGTCCTTCAAACTGTCTAGACTGCTCCTAAGTGTCGCTGTGCATGAAATATGCTTTGCTAGATATAAAAATTTAAAATATGATCTATGATTGACACTTGTGTTGGATTTGATTTACCACACAAGATCAGAATATCTGATAATTTACATTGTTAGATTTCTGAATTTCAGACCAACCTGCCTTTGAGAGCAGTGAGATCATTCGTGTGATTAGATTAGCCATGGTTGACTGAGTAGTCTGGAGCAAAGGTTCTCAAACTTTTTAATCTTGCAAACCCAAACTGAATAAGTCCTGCTGTGGGACTTATGGTGGGGCTCATTACAGCATAACAGGTACTTGAATCACGTGGGGACTCAGAGAGGGTAGAGATTCAATAAACACTGGACTTGGCACAATAGTTGTACAGTGTTCAAACGCAGTCACATCAAGAGTTTATTTTATTTGGATAAAAAGACTGTGGGAAAGTTTGCTTTGTTTCAATTTTGTATATAGACTGTCTAGGCTCACACACTGTATGATTATAAGTGAACATAATGAAAAGGTGGAGATTTGGCAATTCACATTTCCTTTAGTTTTTGGTGTGATGTGTTTGGTGGTTTGGTGATATAGTGGGGATGAAATGTACAGGCATCTACACCATGCTTAGATTTAAATGATGTGAATAGTTGGACATGCTGCCTGTTGTTTAATTACTATCTCAAGCTCAGACAATTGTTGTTCAAAAAGGTAACATTGCAAAACTTGCTACACCACCTAAAATGATGGTGTCAGTCCTGTGTGAAGAGAACCATTATACTTTTTTAGGATTGTTAGCACAGCATCTGCAAGAACCTTTCTGCAGCTCATTGTGCTTGGAGAACTGTACATAAAGGGAAAAACTGTTGTCAAGATTGTCCTGAATACAACGTTGGATATGGAAAGAACAGCAGCTCCAAAGCAATGTTTTAGAGACCAAGGTTCAGAGCTGAAAAGCAAATGTTTATAAATTTGGAAACGGGTCCGTTTTACAAACTGTTTCTTCTTAGCCTCTTATGAAGGGAATAAGCTCCAGTACATACCGTGAAAGCTACTGTGGAGTGTTGGAGGCACATATCTAAAACACTGACACTACAGTGACACACATTGTACCGGACAAGCAGACCGTGCATTTGGTGCAAGGAACAGTACCAGATAAATGATGATAGATGATGCACATGCCTTACAAATGTCCTCATAGAGTTCAGTCACTGTGCACTCAGCCAGTATGTATCCAGTGATACAATTAGATGCAAGGAAGTGGCAGTGACAGTCTTGTAATTAGCAGGTAGTAGTACTCTTTAAGCCAATAACTACATGTAACAGTGTCATTAATCAGGCGGGTCTGACGTTTGTTATGTTGACATTTTCCTTGGCACGGGCAGTTTCAAGCTGTAGTTCAGTGGCAGGGTTGCTTCCACTATAAGTATGATTTTCCTCACTTGTGCTGCATCATGTAAATCAAGTTGTATGTTTTAAAACCACTTCTTGTAGAGTTGAGGCAAAGTCAGATGGGTTGAACTATTTATTATATTTATGTAATGCATTTAAGACAGTTTTAAAGTTCCTCCACTTGTCCTGGGTGCTGACCTAGGGAAGTTTGTCACATTTTTTCTGAGCAGCTCAACAGATGCTTACTGTTTAAAAATGGGAACAGCAGCCTTTTAGTTCGTCCAGTTCTGAATTGATCTACCTGGAACAAGACCTCCTGCACCACAAACATCACCAGTGATTCTTCAAAACCTCAGCGGGCTGTTCAGTATTTTCAGGATAAGTTATATCTATACATATACAAATTTCCAACTTTGCTTAAAATCATACTGATTTGACTTTATTGCTTATTATCCTGTAGATTACTGATCCCAAAGTGGGGTCCCTGCAGGAGCTGAAAAAGACAGAGAATTATTATTATTAGATGTAAATTGTTCAATCTAAATTTAAGATGTTTACAAGAAATAAATGCTTTTAATAGTCTTTTATTGAGCTTTTAAGTTGCAACAGAGCTAGAAATCAAGCAAATATTATGTCATATTGCATACTTTTCCTTCATTTGGCCACTGTTAGTTGAAGCTGCAGGCATCATGTTCCCCCACAGAACAACAGGCTTAATACAGTACAACAGATATTTTCTTTGTCTTATATCGGCTTAGGTAACCAGAGCAGGAAACCTTGTCTATTAATGCACACTTTTTTTACATTATGTAGCTCATACAGATACTTGAATCCTGTAAGTGTCTGTTAGTCAGACATGGACTGGGTTTGTTTTCTGGTTTTTGTTACACTGATCTGGGTTTTCTAGTTGCCAGAATTGCTGATGAATTCAATTTAGTCTTAAAACATCCTGAATTTGTCTGTGCAGATGACATAGCAATAACACTTAACGTCAGCTTTGCCTGTAATTACAATCTGCTGTGACAGAACGACACAAGTCACATGTGACACAAGTCACAAGGGCTACTATGACTCGCTGGCTGTTGATGTAGCCTCCCACCATATGACGTACAACTGGGTGAATAGATGTAGAGCAATAGCTCACACTGATTTGCTCTTAGTTTAATGGGCTTTTCTTACACTTGGAAGATTGACTCAAGAGAAAATGCGGGAATGCTGTCTTAAAAAGATGTCCCATGTTACCAGCAGAACAGAGTAAGGTGGAAAACTGTATGATTATAAATGTATTCAGCTTGTCTAAATATGGTTTTAAATAAACTCATCATCCCCATTATGTATTAGAAGTGCCGTATAGGATGACAGTGTGTTAATAAGCTGTGACATTTCGAGTATTACATCTTTATTGCAACCCAGAGAGATAAAGAGACTTAGAAACTGTGGTGGTTTGTAACATTTGCAGGCGAGTAAAAGCTGCAGGTTTATGGCAGGAGTGACCACATCTGATCAGTGGTTTCCTCACAGCACAAAACTTTCACTGGCTAGTGTTGCAGCAGCATATGGTTACTTTTTCCTCCATATGCGGAAATAAACAGCAGGATGGCGGACAGTGAAAGTATTAATTTGATTTTTTATAGAGGAAATTGTCATACCAGAGGCTTGGGGTGCATTTATGTTGCTCCTTTTGACTACAGTCATGGGCTGAACCACAAAAAGAGAGAAATTACCTTCGTCACAAATGTCTTTGGCCTTTTCTGATCATGTTAAAACTCAGAAAAAATATCATTTTCTCATAGTACTTATAATTTGAGGTGAAAGGTACTTACTAGCAGGAAGTTTGCGTCCACCTTCTTTCCCATGTGCTGTGAAACATAGCATGGAAGCAGACTGGCAGTGACATTAGCCGCCACTCTCTCCCTTTCCCTGCTGCACAGGAAGCAGGAAACTGAACAGGAAGTGTGTGTTTTGTGGAGATAGTGTGTTTCCTGTCGTCTAGGTGAAATGACGGTGTTGTTTTCAGAGTGATGCATGATCAGATTTTCTTTTATTTACTAACTAGTTCCAGATTCTACGTCTTCAAAATAACTCCTCCTACCAGTGGCTCCATGGTTGTACCTTTTTAAAAAGTCTGCCACTACTGCAAAAAGTGGCTGCAACCTACCAGTAAAAATACATCTAAATAAATATTCTCTCAAATAAAAAAATAGCAAAGCAAATATCCATTAAGGTGCAGCACTTAAGATATTAACTATGCGTAAACTGCACTGTACTTGTACCCACATTAGCAGCTTTCAGCCTCACATTAGGACTGTACAACACAAATATTCTCTCACATAAAAAATACATAATATCCATTCCACTACTTGAGCTGTGCCATTGCTGTCAAGTAATTCTCGGTCACCCTAGACATCCACCCACTCATCATGAGAGGAGCAGATGCACTGGTTAAGTTGTGGACAACTGTAGCTTGTGTTTGTTCATAAAGGGCTATTATGACTGACATACAGATGAGAGGGGACTTGGTAAGAGGGCTTGACTGCTTTCAGCGTGTTTAAAACCCATGTTCTCAACAATAAGAGTATGGCCGAATATCTGCTGCTGTTAAAACACCTAAGGTGTTTGTAATCACTTTGACCTAGGCAGTTTCTCTATATTTAGTATATGTCAATTGCCAGTTGCTTCCTTAGCAAAGGTATTTGCTTCAAACATAGCAATCTCATGAAGTGTGCAGGAGTTAATTTTTGCAATTTTTACTGAGATAAAATCTTGTGATATGTAGAATTTTACATTTTGATAGTAGCATATTTGTTTTGAGAAAATTGTATTTGGAAACTCTGAGTAGACCAAGTTTCCAGACATCATTGTCCAGTTTTGATTAACTGCAAATTACTATTGGCCTCAGTGATTTGCACATTGATCGCAAGTGCAAGAGGAGATGGATACTTCTGTATATACGGTAAAAGTTTGGCAGTCGAGTCATTGTCAAATCTGTTCGTGACTTTCACAAGACAGACCTTTAATCAGCCTTTTACTGCCCATTACAGTTCAATAGACCTCAAGGTGTCGTCTTCAAATGTCTTTGTCTGACCAACAATTTAAAACCCAGAAATTAATTTCATTGAATGACTACTTTTGCTTCAAAAATAGCTTAAACGATGAATCAGTTGTCAAAACGATGAATCAGTTGTCAAAACAACTTCTGATTCATAGTCTGTCTACTTGTTTTAGTAAATTAAGGCCAATTAAAACGATCACACAGGCATCTCTTCTTCCCTTATAGGCCTGTTTCCATGTGCACAAAGATCACTTTTCATTTAATGTGCTAAGCAATACAGTAGATCACATAGTGTAGTTTAGTAATTACTGGATGGAGCAAAATGTTACAGTGTTAGTTTGAGAGGTTTTGGAATAAGAGCATCATTGAACAGGCCCAGTGGAAAATGATACTGTTTCTTGATGGTATAGGGTCTCATTTGTAATGAAGAAAACATTTGTGACTGGCTCATATCTGCCTTTGACTAAAAAGGCAGTGTCAACTTGGTGCATAGCTGTTGTCAGCAGCAGCTGCTGGTAGTAGAAACATGTTTTACCAGCAGCATAGTGGAGGCTTGTTTAACAGACTTGAGTCTTCAGCCACAATGACAGTACCATGAGGTCACACACATGCAGTAGATGACCGCTGTGTGCATTTATCTCAGTTTGCATTGTTCTTCTGTGTGTTCATTGGCCGTGCCCTCCCTTGCTCTTTCTGTCTCTCCCTCAGCATGTCATGTGACTGCTGGCTGGCTGCATCACCATGGTAACGCTGTAGCTGTGATGAGCGCAGACTACTGGAGCTCAAAAAAAGAGGCCTCTCGCACACTCGCATCCTGTAGTTGACAGACTGGTACAAAAGAGTGTGCACTAATAAAGATTGTTGTGATTGAAGGTATTCTTAGTACAGGCTAAAGTAGCCATTACCAATTAGTTTGACAAGCGAACAGGATCTGCACAATCTACTGTCCTCTGAGTAGCAGGTGGGTACTTTGAAGCTGCTGGCTTTAAACCAAAATTTAAATCTACATCAAAGTGTTGATGTTTGCATAGGAAAAGGGGCCCACTGCACCTCACCTGAGCCTTTATGGTTACGTGAAACGCACATTTGGGCTTGTTTGAAGTTGCAGTTTGTAAAAGAACAAAGCAACATAATGGGGACTTTCAGGCAACATCCACACAAATAAGTTTTCATTTTAAAAACAGAATTATAAAGTCGTAAACAATCTCCATCTAGACATACATTTTAGCTGCATTTTAGAAATGATCTCTGAGCATACTAACACATCTGGAAACATCATTCACATAACCATTTACGTACACCGGGCGTGCAAGTTGGTTGTATGGTGGCAGAAAATGCTGTGGAGGAAGAAAATCAATGGTGAAAAGTAAAACCACAAATTTCCTGAACTGCACAACAGCAACGTTTGTAATTTGTTGTCAGTGGTTGAATTAACCAGTGGTAGTCAAGGTTCAAGGAGATCACATGACAGGAACGCATAACATCAGGGAATGGCACCTAGTGACAGCTGAGACCCATTCAATGTGAACCTGGATGTTTGCATCATTGTCTTCAAAAGGCTCAGTTTTTGCCCACCAAGACTAAAACACAGTCCTGGAGCTTTCACACTAAAATGTGGTTAGCAGTGTTTTGAAAAGTCGCATTTAGGAGTCCTAAAATGCTCGACTAATCAGGACAGTCAGGTGTAAATGTAGTAAAAGTTACATGTTTTAAAATACATTAGCGTGAAATTACTTCTTCGTTTCTGTAGTTAGAGAAGACGGAGGAGGTAGGGCTTAGCGGAGTGTTAATGGAAAAGAACATGCACACTTATCAACTGTGTGGATTAAAGTAAACACACATAGAGGCAGGTGTAAAGCTCATATCGCTAACAGTGATGTGACTTTTTCCAGTTTCAATTCTTTCATTATTCTGTGGAAACTCTATATCAGTTCTTTTAAATTCAACTGCTTTTTTAAAATTGCACTTCTGTGCATTTCTAACCAAAAATCAGCTCAGGGCAGTGCAGAGAGGGCAGAACAGCTGTTTGTTTTGATCATTTCAGTGTTTAATTTGGCCTAAGTCTTAATTCTGGCAGCCACTCTAGCCTTTGACCTTGCAAACTACTTTTACTCAACAGTAGCATAGCTGCAGTCCCAGCCACATCCGGGTGCAGGCCTGAGATAAAGCTAGCTCTGGATGTGGCTGGGAGTCCATGTCCATCTGTGTTGTTGCTGTATACATCTATCAAATGTCTATCAGCCCAGCCAGATGAAACTGTAAATGTGTTGCATGTCACATGTCATGGCCAAACACTAGGTATATCTGTGTGTGCACGTGTGAGAGTAATTGCACCACTGCGGTTCATTACGAAGCAGGGCAAAAGATCACGACCACAAGTCTTATAGCCTGTCCAGCAGACTTATGGCCCACCTCTCTCGCTCTTGCACACACACACACACACACACACACACACACACATATGACAGACAGATGGACAGACATGACTGGATGAGTAACCTTACAGTTCATTTCCACTGGTCAACCACTGCTCCACTCTACTAAATTGAGTCCTATGAAAACATCTTCAGTGTCTGTCCCTGGTTGGGCGTTTAAACGGTAGCAAGTACATGTATGTCCCTGATCACATGGTGTCATGTTCATTGTGGACTAGTGCTGGGCTGCACTTCATTCCTATAGTTTGATATCATATAAGTGAGCGATGCTGTTCTTTATGTCTTTATTCATACATCTCAGATATTTTTTCTGTAGAGTGTGAACTCACAAGTCCACTGCTGTTGTCATGCCTAATAGTCAGTTCATTCAGGCCAATCATCTTTTCACTCTGTAATCTCAGTATTTGTCAATTATAAGACTTGATTTTTGTTTTCTATAAAAGTACTCAAAATCACAAATCAAAGAAATTGCAGCTGTAAATTGCTAAACACACACAATAATCGAAAGTCATTTTATCATTAGCTTTTTTTTGTAGCGCATCAGTATCTAATCTTTTTACAGACATATAGCTCACAGTGTCAGCTGCAATTAATGCTGCTGGCCTTGGTCTATTGGCTGCTGCCTATTAAAGAGAAGGATGGGTCCACACTGGACAATCAGGATATTTATCACCACTGTTTATTTCCAACATGTTGGGAAGTCCACTCCTGTACAGTGATTGAGCCTCTATTTGGGTCATGGGGGAAACTGTTCAGATCAAGGTATGTCCATTATTAGTAAATGTAAATTAGGGATGCACAATAAATTGTTTCAGCATTGACTTTGCAATGTGTCCATGCGCAATAGTCCTGTCAGAACTGAGCACATACCTCAAATGCATCATCTGTAGCTTTTTTTTGCTGCTTGATGCAAAAAGAAAACTTGCATGGTTCTCATTTTCCATGACTACAAAATAATCTGTCTGACAGAACATAATTTACTCTGACTTAAGCATTCTTAGTTATATTAATTATATTATTATATTATATTAGTTTTGTGTTTACTTCTATTTACAAGACACAGAGTTTGTTGACGTCTAGACTCCACGTGAGGAACAGGAGAGAAACACTGAAAAGGAAGATTTGGTTGCAAAAAGAGCCGCATGTCTTTATGCTGTATGGAATATTGTATGGAAATATTTCAGCTTCAGAATGAATGATGTTGACCAAAACCTGGTACCATGACAATCGCTGTGTCTTGCGATTGTTGCCACCACACGAGGCAGCGCAATTAATTTGTTTTGCTATTTAAATCGCACCACAAAGCTGTGTAAGACGATTGCAAAGCCAGATCTGAATGCTTTCCAAAGCAAAAAACTACTTTGGACGCCTTTTGCAGTGTTACACCACATGAGAAAGGTCCCAAATTGCTTTTTCAGCCTTTGTAAAATAAGTACTCACTTCTGAGGCTCATGTACTCCACTACAAAATCACCACAATCCTAGAATGATTAATTCCTTCCAAATAGTTACTTAAGTCATTTGGTGAAAATTTCTGTATTTTTGCATATTGCAATATATATCACAGAAATATCATGCAATCCTCATGCAAATGTATATCTGACAAAAGTCATGTAGTTGCTGCTATTCCAAAATAGGGCAATAAACAGAATTATGCTTGGTGCTCTGTTAGTAGTGAAAATGTTCATAATAAAGAATGCCTCAAATATTAAGTATCGATATTTTGAATGAAGCACAGACATCTCAGCATCCAGATGCAAACCAAAGAGGCTTGTTGTAGTTTATAAGCTGTAGCAACGGGAACTGATTATTATGAAGGAAATACACAACTAATTACAGGTAGTTTTCATTTTTTAGCATGTGCCATCAAGTCCAGCCTCAGACTACTTTGTGTTTACTCACAGAAAAGCATCACAAGACTAAGATACCAGCTAATGTAAAACTGCGATGGAATATATCCCAAACACAAATTTATGTGGTCTCTGCAGGTTCTAAAAAAGTTTTTTAAAAAAGGTTAAGCCTTAAGAAGTCTTAAAAATGCTGTGGTTTCTCATTGCAAAGTATTTAGTTAGAAGTTGTCCACAGACTTGCATTCCACAGATTTTATTTACACATTTTGTTTAGGTTGCGAAAGTTATCAGATAATTGATTGTTATTTTAATTTACAGGTTCTTTAAGCCTTAAATTAAACTTGGTCAATCTTGCAGAAACCCTGCTCTACTTTGGAGGCAGTTAATTTTCTGTGATGGCCCGCTGGAATCTGATCAATATATGCTAAACTGCCCCCTAAACAAGCATCTCTAAGCAATCCAGAATAACACATCAGCATGGTTTCTGTGCGAGGGTGTGGGTGTGTGCGTTTGAGGATCCAACTGGGTAATATGTCATGGTTTTCAGGGTTCCTGCTGGTCATGGTATTCCAGGAATGCAAATGGGGTTTGAGTGGAGAATTCCAGTCAAAGAAGGTCAGGTAACTTGATAGATTCTCAGTGGAAATTGAGGAATGTCAGGGATTCCTAAAAACGTAAAGAAATCTGTCATTTGTTGTTGCATGTAATGTGTGTATTTCTCAGCAAGTTTCAAAGATAAATTCAGTAGACAGTTTTCCGCCAAACTGCAGTGGGATTCTGACCGTTCCCTCCCTAATAAAGAAGGAAAAAAGCAAATTTAGGAAAGACATGGAATACACATTAGGGCCACAGCAGGAGTTCCTTTCTCCATGGACGGACATTTGTTGGGAAGCACCTGTGGTTCATAATCTCGTTCTCTCTTTGCTCTTTCCCTCTGTCAGTTACACATTCCTTCTCTGTGATTTGGCCTGTCTCTTATCTATCTTTTCTTTCTTTCCTCTTGTTCTAAAACAAGCAGTGTATTGTGTGTGCTCAGCAGAGCAGCCCGCACTCAAAGCTGTGTATATGTGTGTGAGTGTGTTTGTCCCAGCCAGCCTGTCAGACCACGTTAATCCCCTCAGAGGCCCTGCTCACCTCCTCCCCGCCTTGCCCCCCCTTTTTTTTTCCTCTACTGGCCTTCATTGGCTTGCATTGCCCTCTCAGCCACCTGATATGCTCTCCCACCTGTCAATCACAACCCACTCGAATCCACAAGGGCCAATCACATGGGAGGTAACCCCCATTGACCTCACAGGATCAGACAGCAATCAGGCAAGCACCGATGACTATGACTGTTTAGCACCGCTCACGACCAGCTCCCATGGTGCTTTGCAGCAGATCAATGTCTAAGTCATGGCCCACAAGGAGGGAAAACAAGCAGGAGCAGTCTGTGCAATCATTGAGAGTAACATGGAGTAAAAGCTATTGTTTGTCACATGTTGGTAGTGTACTTGGGGTTGGATGGCAGTAGCTGTGGAGCTGCAAAGTAGTGGAATTCAAAATGTATTTATCAAAAGCAGAATTTAATGAACCTTGTTTTTGTTTCTTTGTTTTTGCTGTGCTCTAAATACAGTGAGACAGTGTTGTGTTTGTGAAATCTTAAATACCATATTGGGCTTCTCTCCAGACATCTTGCAGCATGTGCAACAGTCCCACTGGAAGAATTCATCACTGAAGATACCCTGGGACAGATTGCTATACTGAAAGAAGATTTAGTGGTTGTGAATGCAGTGCAGCCCTAAGACGTGTTTGGTTTTGAGAGAGGCCATTGTAGTCATCAAAGACGAGCTACGCTTCTGCATAGCTCGCTGCCACACATTTATGTGTCTATGTACTTGCATTTAACTATCAGTAAAATGCTTTTTTTGTAAAGAAAGACTTTCTGGGAACAGTAGTAAGTAGAAAAATAGTCTTTATGAGTGTAATGGTCAAAACCAACATGGGTGGGATACTTCTGGATTAGTTAAACTTACATTTTAAAAAGCCCTCCACAATCTCTCTCACAAACACACACACATGCACACACACACACACACACAGCTATAACAAATAAAGAACACAGCACACAAGTGACATTCCACAACTCATAAAGCTGGGACCACAAAATATTTGGTGCAGTCTCTGTGTGCTGAATAGTTTGCTGGTTTGGCGTCATTGGTCTGTGAAAGCTTTCAGTCTAACAAACTTATGACAGCAGTTGTGTGGATGGACTCAAAGGGACATGACTGGACTTCACTTGTCATGATTTCCTTCTTTTTGTGTGAGCTCTTTCTGTGATGTCTTCAGAGGCTCAGTTTTAGTGATGGTGGTGTATTCTGTCAAGGCATTACAAAGGGAACAAATGTAAAGTTAAAGCTGTCATTTTTACCAAAGAATCACATCTATAGCTGCAATTTCTCTAAAATTACATTGCCCTTCACATCAGTTTAGTGTTTGCAGCTCTTTTTTTGCATTTAATTACCTGAAACTCTACTGTTTTGGTTCAGTGTTAGTGCTCTCAGCGGTTTTGGCTTTCAGCTGCAGCAACTGTTGTAACCTTTCTAACAGACAGATAGTTGGCGAATAGCTGGTGAACATAACTGAACAAGAAGGAGATGGAGGAAACCAAGACAAAGCTAAAAGGAGAGTATTAATCTTAAATTTGTCAGATGTCCAGAAACTCCAAATAAATGTTAGTGCTACACAGTGCTGCATGTGTATTTAGCCAGCTTTTGTTTGCAAACAGTCACCATGTCAACTTCACAAGGTATTGTTATGCCGCTGCATGGCATTGTCTTCACAGCCTGTTCCCACTGTGCCTAAGTGGCCAAAAAAAATAAAAAAATCAATGCCTAACTTACAGGCTGCAATTAATTACCATGGCATGTGTTCAAGGGAGCACTTAAGGTTTAGTTTACTATATGAAATGCACATTTAAATAAGTTGTTATCTATTATCATTTACTCAATCTGATTATAAATCTCAGGTTAAATGAAAGCACAACTCGTAATATTTGCAAGTTATCAAGGCAGTACAAATATCCAATGACTGCACAACTGACTGCAACTCATTCAGACTGAAAAGGGAGCAGTCTTCAGCTGACGTTCACATCTTTCAGAGAGAATCGAAACATTTGGCAGCAAAATAGGCAACAACATATGTCACAGACATCATCACTGCTCAGTCAGAGATGTGCAGCTAGCAAACACAAGCAACCTTCAGTTACATACCAACTCGATCAGAGAGGCCTGTGTGTTTGTCCACTCCTCTCATCTGCTGGTTGTTATTAGACCCCCCAATGGAGCTGCACCCTGTCCTCACCCTGTCTCAGTTCGACCCCACCTATCTGGAAGGCCTGGTGAAGAATTTGAACAGAAATGCAATAATACTTTGTGGGTGTCCTCAGTGTGCCGGGGACTTCCCCACGCTCTGCTCCACCCAATCATATTTGTTGATCTTAGCTGTCCACCCTGCTTCATAAGAGTAGCTTTGACAGACACTCACACACATTTACACTCACAAACACACAGCAGTGCAGCGGCATAGTGGTGATGTGTGACTTGGGTTGACATCGCTGACGCAAGCCCAGACTGACTGCGCGTGTGTGTACTGGTATTTGTGTGTACCTAGGAGTTCACAGTTTGGGTGGATATCTTTCCCAGGGAAAGGGAACAAATGTATTTCTCTGTAACTTCCTTTCTTCTGGATGTTATTATGTGTGGCTGGACAGTGTGTTTGTATGCATGTTTAGAAGGGGAGAGGCTGCAGTCCAAGCTACTGTTCCTGGTGAGTTGTTTGTCGAAGGAGGCCGCGCCTGATGCAGATGCACTCCATTATTCACTGGTGCAGTCAGTGGCTGGGTTCACTCCATGACACTGTTGATACCAGCCAATTTAGCCAACCAGAGGAAAGTATGTGAAACTTTTCAGTGAGGGACTGTTGGAATGTCCTGGTGCAGTTAATCCTGCACATGTGGAAATGAAGCTTAAACCAGGACTGCTGCTTCTTTGGACTGTGTTTTTGGTAAAGGCCAGATGATGTCATATGCTAATTTGGATACTTGTGGCATCAGTTGTACCAGTTTCAGCATATCTGCAACTGTCATCAGGACGTTTTGCTGTTTTAATGCCAGTTAGGATGAAATGGAAGGCTTCTACACTAGTAATTTTTAATGATAATTTTGTTTGATGACCAGCAAATTAAAATCAGATGTCCACACCTTGGGTCTGTTATAATATACACTGGGAAACATTACAAGTTTGTAAAGAGATCTACAATGTAGCTACATTTGTTGTACAACATTGTTTGAAGATGTCTGGGTCTAGTGATATGTAGGCAACAAATGATAAGTACACAGCTCCCACATTAATCATTTATTACACAAGAACATTTGCTAGTGACTCTTTGCAGATGCTCACTCTGATTATGTTAACTTGGAATAGTTGTATTTAAAATTATTTTTAGACAAAATGTTCAATTGAAGAATCAAAAAGTGTTTATGAGATTAGTTGATGCTGTAAATGGTTGTTGGTTGCAGCCCAAAATGATGCCCAGTGTTGCTTGGTACCCTGTTTGGTGACTTTATAGACAGTCATACTCTAAGAATGACCCTCAAATGGTTATTGACCCAAGTGGGACACACTGGCAGCCCTCTGCATTACCATTTCTGTTGACACATGGAACTGTAGTTGAGACTGCTATTGAAGTCCATGTCCACGTTTGATTTTTGTCAGCACTGTTATGAGATCCAGGAGGAGGAAAAGGAACTTACTTTGCCCCATTCCCAGAAATGCTATATTGATTGAAGTGTCTCAGTATTAAAGGGGGATTATTTAAAGTTATATGTATAGGACCAAAATCCAAGCATCCGTCTCCTGTTAGCAGTAAACTCCAAAAATAGTGCTGTTTTTTCCAAGTAAGTTTTTTTTTTTTTTTTTTTTTTTTTTTTGCTTGGTCTTATTTATGAAGACCATATATGTGTATTAATACACAGTAGCATATTTTGCCATCCTCTTTTGTTTGTTCACCGGACACCTGAGCAGTGGGCATGGCCTGTCTACCAGCGCCATTGCAACATGACACCTAGCCGAGGAGGTTACCATGGTAGTGTTCAGTAGCTTGTTGGTGTTGGATTCCATTGGCAGGCAGCTACTATTATTGGAATGTTTGTTTTTGGAGGCAGCACTTAGTAGAAGTGTATAATTGTCCAGTAGTTTCATAAATGTACTTTAATGCTGTCAGGCAAGATTCCCACCTTTAAAAGAAATGCCAGCCAACCTTCGCAATAATCTCTTTAAACAATCCTGTAGAAAAAAAGAAGTAAGGTCTGGGCTGGTGAGGAAACAGATTTTTATCACTTCTGCAGCTTGTTTTAACACCAGCCTAAAATTTCTACTCTACTAAAATTACTGGATTCATTCATCTTTTATTGATTTCATAGATAATGGACAAAAAAAATGTATCAACTATTAGAAATATGTGCATTTGCTGCTTTTCCGTGTCTTGTGTGAAAGGTAATTGACCGTGGATTTTGATGTCAATCTGTTTGGTTTCAGTCCTAATCTTGTTAACCTGACATTTCCTTCGTGATCTCAGAAACAGCAGACAGTATAATCACGTGTTCAGTTTACTCACTATTTCCAGTACTTTCAACTGTATTGCAGACTTCAGCAAATTAATGTTTTTTAAAAACTTTTAGGTTTGAATATCTGCAGAAATTGGAATGGATTTCACTTGTCATGATTTCTTTCTTTTAGGTTTGAGCACCCGCAGAAATTGGAATGTTTCAACATCTGCTGCTCACGTAAACAACAAACCACTGAAAGCTCTGGAAGTCCTGGAGTTCAGGTGTTTTATCAGTGACATCTGTATTTTATTTAGATTTACCAACTGTCTGATGTGAGTTTGCTCCCTCCTCAAGTTGGACTCCTCGCTGCGTACTTAATGAATCTCCGGAATTAGCACCCAGTATGCTGTCAAAGGTTCTCTGGAGTTTTATTAAATATAAACCACACGCAGGAAGGATGGAAAATTCCAGAGAAAATACCTGAAGTCCACGTGGAATAAAGACGCTGTCTTTTTTAAAAAAAAAACTAAAATCCACATTCACATGAGACTCATCAGTTGACCTCTGAGTTTGAGCAGATTGTTTGCAGATAGACATAGCAGATTCACACAGGATTAAGCACTGAGACGACCTTTGTGGTTATTAAAAATCTTAAGAGGACCCCAGATAATACTGGTCCCAGTATAATAGCGATTTTAAAGCTAAATTACACAGCAGTTAATTACTGTTGAGGCACTGAATATGGTAGTTAATCAAAAAAAGACTTATTAAAAGATCCTGAAGTTGTTATTGTAGTCAAGACAGAGCTCAGGCAGGGTCAGTCTGTGTCGTTTATTTCAATTGCAATGTCTTTGTGGGTTTATCAGGTGGTTTACTGTTTGACTCGGTCTGTGTGAACGGACTATTTGGTCTGTTGGTCACTCTGATAGTTTGTCACCACTTCCTCCCCCTGTTTTGCACTAAAGTCACTCCAAGGCTGAGCGAGAAGAGAGATGTGGGCGGAGCTGCATAATTCAATGTCTCATCCTGAGTGCGTGAGTGTGCGTGTGCATGTGTGCACGCTGCATTCTTAAGAGTGCTTCTCTATTCTCTGCACGTTGGGACCTTCAAAAATGCCTGGTAAGGTCACACTCATGCACTACGTTCGTGTGTGCACACATGTCTGTGTGTGTGTAACTCCAGAGCTCTGATCACAAGGTGCCATGTTTAACCAGCCCCCCTGGAAACCACTGCAGACTACTATTGATCTTTTTTGTAAGGACACACATACAGCTACACACAAACACGCCCAGAAGCATGTGTGACCTTTCTGGCTGTTTCTGAAGTCTCTGTTTTCTCTCCCCCTCGCTCTTCTTTCATAGTTACTGAGAATGAGAGCGAAAATATTAGTAAATGGAGCAGAAGTGAATGCTTCCTCTCATTCCAACTCTCGCTTTAAATGCTTCCACTACAGTTAGACTGATGAGTTTTTTACATCTCTTACAAATACCCATAGTGATATTTTTGGATTGCATCTGCCAATGATGACATTCACTATATTTAGGTTTGAGAAATTTATTTTCAAAAGATGTTAAAAAAAAACAAAACAAAACTGTGAAATCTCAAATAATGTTCTTTATTCATAAATGCAGAAAGACCATAGCCTTAATTTACTGTACACTCACATTAGTCACATGCCTTTGTTACCAATTTTCCCTTTGTATGATTATTTCTTATTATATTTTAGGAAAAACACAAGCCTTTTTTCGTTTTCTACCTTTTCAGTTTATTTATTGTTAATGCTGTTAGTTGCTATTGGAGTTTCCTTATGTTTAGTTAGTTAGTTAGTTAGGCCCACTGCTCCTCCTGGAGCATAGGCCGCCCACAGCAGTCCACCAGAGTGCTCTGTCCTGTCCTTATGTTTGCCTGCATATAATGTGCATTTCCCCAGCACTTTTTTTTAAAAGTATATATTGCTCTTAATTTCAGTTTTTACCTGAAGTAATGTTTTCATTTATTAGTGAATTCAAATATTTTCCCCCTTATTTTTTTTTTTTGGACTAATGTTCAACTGTAGGCAGTGTTGTCATATCCCTCATAATATTTGGATTCTTTCCCTTTTTTTTTTAAAAAAAAATTAAGGCTGACATCCAACCCACATCATCATACGAGACTTTTTTTGCATTATTAAATGTCTTGCTTCTACTTGCTGCACATCTTAACCTCTCAGATTTTGGCAACACAGACCTTAAACTAAACATATTTTTTTATGTATATCTGCACAGCAGATTAACAATAGTGGATTCATGCTGTGGCATTTATTTTTTCTTAACTTTGAGCTGCAGAACCAGTGATGTTCACTAGAGAACAATGGCTGCTCTGTAACGTTAGCAGCCTAGGCCCCTACTTATTAACAGTTTTTTGTGAGTGTTTTTGTCCAGCCAAGATAGATGAGTCCCCATCAGTAGTTCAAAATATGTCCAGAGTATGTTTGTTTAGAGCTGAAAGGATTAGTCAGAATTGTCAAAAAAATTTGAATAGTAATTACTTGTTTAACCGAGTCATTAAACAAAAACACCAAACAGAAACTGAGGATCTGCAGGACCCTGAGAAACTGTGATGAGCAAAAACCAATAATGATGATAATATTCAGTTTCGGTCCAACTTAGATTGATATATGGATCCAGAGAGTTGGAGAGTTTGTGTCTGTAACTAATTTCAAACTGCACTTGCGGTTCAAGTTATACTGGAGAATTTGTGTCTTGTGGATTAAATGCTGGTTTAGGGGATTTTGCAGCCATTTCGGGGAAACACTGTGCATCTTCAGTTTTATGGCTTTAAAATGGTCAGATTTGCAAGTGATTAATATGAAGGGGGAGTCTTAGGGAGTGAAATATATTAAACAACACTGTTAGTCAAGTTGACAACTTCATGGGGTATACGTCATGTCTCACTTCACCTGTGGGGTTTACTTTGTGTCTGTGCGCATATGAGTGAGTAAGGAAGGCTGGACACAAGCTCATCAGGCCTAAACAGCCTTGCGGTGGACAATTATCTCTCACACACACATGGACACGGTGATTTCCTTCTCGTGGCTGTGCTGTTATCTGCCAGCCTTGATCCTTGTGGGTTGCTTATGGAGGCGTTGAGGCAGTGAGCAGCTCTGATTTGTGACCAGGCATCACCGCTGGGTCCAGACGATTTATACCGTACCTTCCCACAATGCCTTACTCTGTCAGAATGACAGGGTGGCTGGATGGATGGGGGTGGAGGCTGAGCGGCTCGATACCGAAGCAGAAACTCACCTGAAACAAAGAGGTTTTTCTTTGCAGCTATGGAGGAAATGTGTGCATTTAGTCTTCTCATTCATTCAGGACAACAGGCCTCTGCTGCCTGCCTTTGTGTTTCCTGGTGATTCAGGTTGTTTTTACTCTGCAGGAAATTCTAAAAAATCACATTCATTACAAATTAGTGCTGTCATGGTGCTGGATTTTTTGATATTGATACATTACTAACTTCAGAACATAACTCCATAACAGGACTGGTTTGTAATAGTTCAGGATTTTACAGTTTGGTCAGAAAGTTTATGCATACTGGGCTGATTGCAGGACTCATTCCTATTGTGTATATCACACTGGCAGTTTAAAAGGTCAGTAATAACTCAAAAACAGCTCAAGGTTTTCTCCATCTGTTCACTTGACAATAGCTGATGAAATGGTGGCTGTCTGTGCACTAGATTTGTGAAACCATTTGAAAATACCATCTATAAAATGAGCCAGTTCATTATTACATTTTGAAGGGAAAAAAGCATTATTGATTAAAATCCTATTTTTACACAACATTGTCATACGGAAAAGAAAAATAATAAGAAGTAAAATAGTACCATCTTCCCTATTGATTCTACCAGGCTGACATTTGTTGTTTGATTTTTCCAAGTATGTGTGTCATACGAGTTGAAAAACTACTGCAAAATCATTCCTGTATTGCCACTGGTGAATTTACCATGGTTTATGTTACTGTTGAAAATGAATTGTTCGTATTACTATGTTGATAGGAATTTTTTTGGGGGGGGTGTTCTATTAGTGTTTCCCTGAAGTTTCCAAATAATCATGCCTCATCGTTGTCTCTATTAACTCTAACATGTCGTAGTACAACAACCCTCCCAGTTTCCAGGAGTGTTTGGAGACAACTGTAGATTGTTGGTTTTGTCTGCCCAAACACGTAAAACTATGAAACGGACTTTCAATCATAAGGAACCAAGAAGACATGTTCAAACTTCAGAAGTCAGAACTAGTAATGCTTTGAATGCCTGATTGACGTCTTATTGTAGTTTTTCCAAAACGTACTTCTTTCACCATTAAACAGGGCTGAAAAAGTTAGAAATCTCAGATTTTCAAATGTTCAGAGGTACAGAACTGCACTTTCTCTATGTTCATTAAAAGCTTTTCTTTAAATCCTCGAGTTTCTCTTAAGGCTGAGTCATAATTTTTTCCAAATGTAAAATGAAGAACAGGACGGAACGAGGGACTTTGGTTTCTGATGTTACATCTGCAACCGCAAGTATCAGTAAGATATCTGATATTGTGGATAATATGGTGTAAGACTCGCATCCTATGGCTATTTAAAGAAATAGGAAAGTCATTCTTTTGCTTCAGGGTTTCTTTGTCTTCGCCTTTCTTCCTCTCTGTCTGTCGGTGTCTCTTGGATGTCTTTGAAACGCCTCTGCTTGCATGACTTTTTCCTCCCCATGTCTGCGTTAAAACCTCCGTCCAACTGACCTTAGACATGGGCTTAGAGAGGAATCCCCCCATGTTACTGCAGGTGGGGCTGCAACAATATTGACTCAGGAACTCAGTTCATTTTATTAGGCTCACATTCGTGTGTGTGTGTGTGTGTGTGTGTGTGTGTGTGTGTGTGTGTGTGTGTGTGTGTGTGTGTGTGTGTGTGTGTGTGTGTGTGTGTGTGTGTGTGTGTGTGTGTGTGTGTGTGTGTGTGTGTGTGTGTGTGTGTGTGTGTGTGTGTGTGTGTGTGTGTGTGTGTGTGTGTGTGTGTGTGGAGGAGACTGAAATGACGCACAGCAGCTGGAATCTATTCTCATTTTCAAACAGCAGTCATCCAGAAAACTCCTCTCCTCCCTTCTCTTTAAATTTAGTGCTCCAACGCCAAAAAAAATCCAAATTTAAGGATTCAGCGTCTCCATGGAAACTCGGGGTTTAACCTTTGTCTGGTTTGCCAGTATTGGTATTTTAATTAAACACAGGACTGCAGTATCACTGCAAGATAAATCACAGACTTGGCAAGCCAAAAAATGGGTTATTTGTATTTTAAAATGGGAACTAGAGCTTTGGTTTTGATATCAAGCAAAGCCACAGCTTAACTTAAAGCTTGCCAAAGTGGGCAGATACTGTCCAGAACAACCAGTGTTTGGAGCTGCAGTACTTCATTTACACATACTGATGAATTGTATTTCCAGAAAAGAGAGAAGCTCTCCTAAAACCAGATTTAAGATGTCAGTAGACTTTGACCATATAATAGGAAATATTTTATTGCCTGTAATTGTTTTCGTATTTCATTTACATAACATCCACTTGAGCATTATCCCCATTAAATTGAGATCAAAGCTCAAAGCCAGCTGAAACCCTGCTTACTGTTGCAACAAATCTATAATAGTAGAGCTCAGCAGCTGATGCCCTGCTCTTATTGTCTAAACTAAGACGTTTGCATTGAATTTGAGGTGCACATCAGCCATTTATAGGGTTTTAAAATGAGGTGACCAGCAGCTGATTAAATTCGCTGTGGTGTCCTAGAGGTTAGGATACTATATTGCTGAAATGCTCCAGGTTGCATTTCAGCTGTTGTACATCTCTCTCAACAGGTTTCTAGTTGATCTGTATAGAGCCCCTCTCAGACATGTAGAGGGGCTTTCTGTTAGTTTCACACATCTGAATGTGTTGGCTTCATATCTGACTTTTGCATAAAATTTGAAATGGTAATTTTCAATTAGACCTAGTAGCATTTCCATATCAGTGTCAATAAATCTCAGCTGCATACTTCAGCTGTTTGTCTTTCCTTTGAGTTTACTGAATGAGTGCAGTGCCAGTCAGCAGCAAGATCCATATGAGCATCTCTAAAATGGGAGAGTTGCATGCATTTACACATGTAGCAACCTAACCCTAAGTCACAACATGTACTTTTTCACCTCAGACAGGTGAGCTGCTGCACAGAGTCACGGTTTATAAGTTACAGATAAATTGTTTTTTTCATAGCACATTTTAGAGCTGCAGCTATCGATTAATTGAGTAATCATCTGTCTGTGTCTCGTCATATGTTGTATATGCACGATACAAGCGTGGATGTCCGTACTGAAATCCGCAGCTGACATCCCACGTGGGATGTCATGCTGCATCGTGCATATATTATATATGCACGATGCAGCTCGGATGTCCGTCCGCGTTCCACTCGGACGGTTATTTCTGTTGCACAGCGCCCTCACTTCTGCTTTTGATGCTGTAACGTGTATGAGACAGAGACAGATGATTAATCGATAGCTGCAGTCCTAGCAGATTTATGTTTAGTCTTTTGTTATTATTGTATCATTATACATTGTGTCACCTGATTGGATGGTCCAATTTTGCAGTTATGTAAAATATCATGTATGTATTTTGGCTCTCTGTCACTGTCGTGGCGATGTCTGCAGCATGGAGGAACATTGCCGTTAAAAGTGACTTATTTCTGAATGACAGAATGCCATAGCTTTAACATTCCGAGGAAGCAGGAATATTACTTTTTGCATTTCTGATGTCAGCTGTTTAATAAAAGTAAAAAATACCACAAAACGTTAGAGCAGAAAGCTACATAAGACTCTATGGGGCAGCAACAACAGTGTTATTAAAACTGTAACCCAAAGAAAAAATATCCAGACATCTGTCTAACCACGTGTTCAGAAGTCATACATGATATCACAGCTGATGATCACTATTGTGGCATCACAGCTTTTCGAAATGGCAGATGGGGAAACAGTGATGAAAGGCCCAAACATTTAAACTAATGAGCTGTGAGATTTGTATTTTTACCAACAGCGTTTGATTGATATAGTCCTCTCTGACTGATATGCAGTAATTCATTGTAAACAATAGTTATTTGAGATCTAATTTAGATCTCAGTGTTTTCCTCCAGTTGACACTTACACTAAATTGTACCTCCATTAGGCTTATGTGTGTGTGTGTGTGTGTGTACAGATTGATTTATTACAGTATTGGAAGTCTGTTAACAGGGTTTTTAAGGCCACTGAGCTGTGAATGGTGTACACCTTATCTTAAATACAGTATCGCATCTTACCATTCCTCCAGACCCAGCTCAGACGTGTAGCTTTGCTCAGCCTCAGCAAAGAGATGTCACACTGGAGTCCAAAAGTAGTTTAGTGCTTGGATATGGAGCTCTGGTTACTTTCCTTAACACCTGATAACCCCCTACCCACCACTCACCCACTTTCTCACACACAGCCACACGTAGACACACACCCAAGCTGTGTATATGCAGGGTGGATTTAAGAAGGCTCCGGAAGGCATGCTGCTTTTACTTTGGAGAACAGTGAAAAGCAGATGTGGAGGAATGATAAAAGAGTGAGTGATACATGGTGGAGAGTGCAGAGTGTGAAAACTGTGGCAGATACTAACTTTATGTGAAGAAGTGCTCTGGTCACTCAGATGCTTTTCTTAAGAGCAGGGTTTCTCATGCGCTTTAAGCAAATATATTTTACCTAAATAAGCTTGTCAATTTGCAGCCTCTCAGTTTGTTTCCAGGCCTGTTTATGTTTGTTGATGCAAAAAATCCTGTGGTGCTTATTGTGCACTATTGTTAAACACCACTAGTGTTCTGCTACTTAGATTTTATTTCATTAACACAGTGGAAAGCTGCTCAGTGCAAATAGCACCTATGTGTGCATATAATATTTGAAAGCACAGGCTCATGTTCACATTTCTGTGTACTGTTACTGTGTTAAAGTCGAATGCTCAAGGTTTTAAGTTTGGTTAGCACTTTCAAGTGGTAACCAAGTCTGTTTATTTTTCTGTTCAAAAAACAAAGCAGACTGTAATTAAGACTGTAAAGGCCAAAATACACTGCCACCAAGCAGCGCGTGTCAATACAGCCGCCTATGTTATTTTCTATGTGCTGGCTCGCAGCACATTGACCAGTGGCACTGTCATATTTCTAGCTCCTTCAGCCCTGAAAAAAATGCATTTTTTCCCCACTTGCTCCCCTAACAGCTCTTCTTAGTTGTTCCCTTGGCATCAATCTCTACTCAACTCTTTCTGTTGATGTTTCTCATGTGTCCAGAACAATAGATGAGGAGATGCTAGTTGTTAACACTGAGAATAGGGGTCAACAGATTATGTTTTTTTTAGTCACAATGCCTATTCAGATTATTAGCAGTCAGTGAGACCAATATACACTATTTTAAACCTGTATACATTTGCACTGAAAGGAAAAATGTATTTAAATTTAGGCAGCACAAACTCCAGCACAAAACTTTCTTTAATTCACCGTTTTTTCTGCTTTACACATGTTTTAAAGATAGATTTCCTAGTTTACTGCACTTATGCTGCGCTGAGGTGTGTTTTTCAACTCCAAAAGTGTGTTGCAGTATGCACATTATCACGAGTGACTTATGTGTCGGTCTGTTTATAGTACTGTAGATGTTATGAAAATACTATGTCTAGGCAGTGTACTATGAAGTGAGATGAGTGGGTTGGCAAGGTATGTTGTCCCTAAATTCAAAGTTTTCAGCGTCAGGAAGGTGATTGTCTTTTAATCTGCTAGATCAAAGTGGTAATTCTCAGCTGAGAGAGTACTTAATGTCTGTTAATGTCACTGAGTGAAGCCACTCAGTTACAGTAGGTTAACATAGTGTATCACAATGTGTTGACTTTGATTTGGTCAAAAGCTAAAGTGATTTCCATGTGTCCTTCATTATAGAACAATGTCTGACCAAAATGCACTTCTTCAATATCATATTTAAATGTGTGAAGTTAAAAATTTCACAGCTGTAATATGCAGCTGTCACATTACAAACAAGCAGATGCAATGAGTCACTGAGTGGTAAAATTGATATATTAATTCACACAAATAACGATTAGCAACCTGTTCCTGCGACCGAAGTAGGCGACACATCATCGGTCCATTTTGTGAAGACATATCAAATACATGTCAAGTGCTCTCTTTCATGGAGGTGACCTCAAACAAATTGATAGCCTATGTCAGACTTTCTTTGGCGCGCACTCCTCTGGTTTCATTTTGTGTCTTTTTACATACTAACATTCCATTGTCTGTAAAAACCCTGAGAAAAAAAATTCCTTAAAGAGTAACTATTTTAGCTATTTCCCTCTTCTAAATGAGTTTCGTAGATATTTTCATCTCTGCTTTAGTACAGCGAAATGCAGAAAAATTCAGTCTAGTCCAACATTAATTTGCTAGTTTACAAGCAGGAAAGCTACAGTCTGCTTGAAGTTTAATGTACCGCTCCCACGTCCCTGAAAAACATGAGAGACAAGCTCCAGGTGGACACTGCCTTTTACAGCCAGCGTGACGTTAACTCACTTTCTCATACAAACACTGACGTGACCCGCGAACTCTTCTCTCAGAGACCTTTGACCTGGAGGTGTTAGTCAGAGGGTTTGATGGGTGGATTTGAACATCTGGGTGATCTCTGAAACAGTGTGCTTTCCCACCACTATCTTTCCTTAATCTCAGTCTCTCAGTCTTTTATAGACGGCCTGTTTGTATGTATTTACTTTAAGTTATTGTGAACAAATTTACGCTATTCCTTGGCTGAGTGATACAAAAGACACAATAAAACATGGAGACCTGTGAGAGTGAGAGATTGGTGAATGAGACCATTTAAGGGTACTTATCTACTAAAAGTGAATTGATATAGGATTCCCAATAGCGGTTACTTAAAATGTAGCATTCTTTTTCACTGCTACATTATATGCTGCCACATCTGTTTGTATTTAAATCCTTTTTGGTTAATATTTCAATGTTATCAAGACAATACAGACAATAGTCTTTTTTCATTGACAAATGAATGTGTGTCTGTAATATTAATTCACACACCACAATGAAAACAAAACAGAAAACCTGCTGTAGTTAGTGCTGAATTCTTGAGCAGCATACTGATTGATCTCTGAGTTTGAAAAATAAGACATTTGCATTTTTTCCACCCTAAATTTATATTTTGTTGTTGTGATCAAGTCCTGACTTTATACAGACAGCTTACACTTTGATAAAATGGACTCCTTTCATGCTCTGTAACAGACAAACTATGCAAGAGAGATGGAGACAGTTTGGTATCCACCTTGTGTCTTATAGCGTTCATGATATAGTTCCAATAACTACATAAAGAATGAAATAGCAGGACAGTTACTTTTTGGTCAGAATACTCTTGTTAGGTGCCAAATATCGGTCAAGGGAAAACTGGACTATCACTAATCACTATCGCTAATATCCACTGAGTGTCAGCCACCAGCGTCAACACACACGTCCTTCCCTCTCCATTAAGTTGCATCTAACTGATAACGCTATCTACAGCGTTGGCCTACTTTGTGTGTGTCATAAATAGTCCTATCCCACAATCTCAAGAGTTTTGTTGCAGGTATCACTCACTCTGTGTGTGTGTGTATGTGTGTGTGTGTGTGTGTGTGTGTATGTATGTATGTGTGTGTGTATGTTTGTGTGTGTGTATGTATGTATGTGTGTGTGTGTGTGTGTGTGTATGTGTATGTGTGTGTATGTATGTATGCTTGTGTGTGTATGTTTGTGTGTGTGTATGTATGTATGTGTGTGTGTGTGTGTGTATGTGTATGTGTGTGTGTATGTGTGTGTCCACAGTCCTACAGTGGCATGTATGGTCTAACATACAATAATTACGTTAGTTAATTTGCTAGACTTAGAGGTAGAGAGCAAATGTCTACCCAACCTATAAACACATTCCCACACTGACAGAAGTAGTCCTACATCAAAGACTTCCCTAAACCTCAGTTGATACCTCTCTGTCGTGGCTTGACTGGAAATCTGTGACTGTGTTTGTTTGGCAGACTGAGTGTAGCAGTCTTATCTGGGCTGCTATTTGGTGGCATACTGCTGCATTAGCATTTCCCGTCAACCCATGTGCTGTTTGCAAAATATAAAAGCTGTTAGGGATTATTAGAATGAAAGCTGCTAGAGGATAAAATGAACAGTTTGTTCTTATTCTGCTGTTATACATGTTGAAATTTTGAGCATTAGCTGACAAAACTTGAGCTGAATTCCAAGTTATGTTCAGCTAAAAACTGTTTCAGACCCCTGGGTCCATATATTGCTCCATACAAGTCTCTTGTGTAGTTCAAATGGTGTCAAAAATTTTATGTTTCCATTCGTAAAATAAATCTAATGTCCGTTTTTAAGCTCTTCTCCCATTCAGCAAATCTTAAAGATCTTAATGGAGCCACAGTGTCAGCAAAAGTGGTTTGTTCTTCATATTGCTCCAGTCACACTTATCACAATTGCTTGTTTGTCTTTGTAATGTTCATGCATAAATTCTGTGTTGTGAAAGTGCAACTTTTTAAAAAGTACTTTTCATAATTTTCCATTTAGCTTTGCCAAATAACATTATCATAATGGCCGAAACATGGTGGCAATGAATAGATTTGATTTATTCAGTGTTGCCATAATGTAGTTAAAAAAAAAAAATCATACATGGTTTTTTCAGTGCAGAGAGTGTTAAAAAAAGACTGTATTAATAAATATGAGCTTGCAAGTCTAAGCCCCATCTTTAGGAGAGCTTTGACAAAATTAAGTTTTCACAATACAGGCGCACCTGTTATATGTTTTAATGGATGTCTAATTGATGTCTTAAATTTCCAAAATGTGTTTATTAGAGTGCTCCATAAAGGACAGAGGAATGGTAGCAGTTATTCAAGCATTTATTTTTGCTTTTAAACCATCATCAGGTGCAAGCGGTGCACTTAGTACATATTAGATGCACAACTGTTGAAGAAGTTGCTGCTTTTTTGGAGTAACTGTGCTCTTACATTTGTTGATTATCAGTGGATCTACTGGTTACATATTTTTATTAATAAATAATACTTAGGTGTGAATGTGTATATTTTCTCTCACCTGCCACTGTATTGTTGACAAAATAAACTTGTTAAATTTTGCATCAGTTGCACCATGGTTACTGTGTACATGTTGATGGAAAATGTAATCTTTAGGTGTAGTGTTCAAGCTTATGCTACAATTTGTATGGACTTAGGGGTGCGTAGACAGGAATTTCATAATTTTGTCTTGACAATCTCATCCCACAGTTTCTGTAACTTTGATTTGCTGTTATAGTTGTACAGTAGCTTGATGCATGGGCTTGAGGGGTTTAGATGTGGCCTGAGGGTATGGCATGGATGTGTGGTGATTTATCATTAGATCTGAGTTGGGTTTCTACCACAGTAAATTTTCCCAGTGACTAGTAACTGCAGGACCTCTGTCATTGCCACCACAGGGACCAGGTTGAGTTCCAGGAAAATTATTTTACCTACCAAAACATACTTTCTGAAAGTTCAGGAGCTTTGTCGGTGGGCCTTGCAGCAGTGAACATTTCTGGTTGGTTCAGTACTTCAGGCATTTTTCCAGGCCAGACTGTCTCCTACATCTGTAGATCAGTCCCTGCAATAACTTGCAAAATCTGTTCGCTAACAGTCTAAAATCTCTGGTGTTTTGAATCTGTGTTACTTCCACTGTTCATCTCTGTTCTGGCGTTTGCTCAATGATCCCATTTGCAAAGCACATTTTGAATCTATTCCATGTTTACTGTTGTTCCAGTGTCACCTGTGTCACACCTTATATGGTTTTGAAAATAAGTACTAGACCACTGTGGCTGCAGTTTATGCCTATTCCTTTGTTGTAACGATCAGCTGTTTTGCGGATTTCGACCTGGTTAACAATAGCTCTCTCGCTGTATACCACTTTATGTACCAAGGTTGCTGTTTCAGGCATCGCTGCGTGATAACTTAGTCTGGATTATCTGTTGACTTGACGACATATACAGCTTATGCACGAAATCATGGCGACCATGCTATCAAGTGTGAATTTAGAAACGTTTACAGTTTCAATATATCAGATTTTTAAACATAATTTATTATCTGTTTTGAATCCTTGAAAGACTTATAGTCATCTTTTGGAAGTTAATGTAATTATTTAATCACTATGACTTGCTAAAGCTTAAGACTTGTGTAAACTTTGTGAAAGAAAACACTAGGTGGTCTGTTAAATATTTCCAACGCTGTGTGGCATCCTTGTTGTTGTATATCCCTCTCCATTTCTGTAAGCCAAAAGGATTGTGGTCTAGAAATACAGAAAAGCTGGAATACTTTATTTTCTGAAGGGATAGAGGGGTAGGACTAGACCAAGCTATGGAGGTCTGAAGTTTCAAGAATTGACCACAGTCTAGAAAAGTGCAAATGTAGGACTACACTATTATACATATACATGGGGGGAACTGGCCGATGGTTTGGATCCATGGCTTTGTTGAACCATGCCATATCCTAGAGGAATGGGGAAGCTTTGCTATTGCACTGGACTTGAACTACACGTGGTTGTACTTAGCCATTCCCATTGACCGAAAGGTGACTGTAGTTCTGCTGACCAGTGTGTTAATTATCCGCTGCTCACGCTAAGCTGGGCTTTGTTTGAACCCAAGTGGACTAGAGTCTCCACGGTAACAGTTACCAACAGTTATGCAAGCTTGACAACGGCAACCCTTGATGACCCACATTCCAGCAGTAAATCACAACACTCACACACACACACTCATACTCACACGCTCTCACACACACACACACACACACACACACACACACACACACACACACACACACACACACACACACACACACACACAGACACACAGACACACATTCCCAACTCCACCCTTGCCTATCGAAACTATGCTCAGTGTTTCCACTCTGCTTGACTGTGTCTTTACCAGACAGGGGAGGGGGAAGTAAATGGTGGGAGAGAGACAGAGTTTTTCATAAATACAAAAAAAAGAAAACATTGCTATCAGTCTCCAACTTTTCCTTTTTTTCTTGCTTTTGTCATGTCTCCTTATCATCTTCTCCTAACTGTGTGAATGTATATACAAGGGAGTCCACAAACAGACTTTACTAGTGTAGAAATAATGTAGTTACATCTAAGGCCTTGTCCACACGTAGCCGGGTTTTTGTAAAACCGAATATCCTGCCCCCTCCGTCTAGAAAAAAACTTACGTACACACCACCTCGTTTTCAGAAAAAAACTTCATCCACACCTAACCGCATAAGTGCGTTTTTCAGCACATTCATAAGCATGCCGGACCTTTAGGTGGCAGTAGTTCCCCAAATCCTAGCAAGGTGGTGGAGAATAACCGTCCTTAACGTCGTCCTTCGCCTGTGTTGTTGAATGTGGAGCAGTATCTGGGCTTGTAAAAACAAGCAAGTAAAACGCGCCTGTACAAGAAACAGCGCCCAAAACCTTGTGAGAGCATCCATACTGTTACCGAATGTAAACACAGGTCGCATATGTGACGTAAGAACATATTTTGTCGCAGGCGGTGACGTTTCGAAACGCAAAACCCCGGTTACTGATGTCCACATGCAGACACATAAAACGGAGAATTTGCAAATCTTCACTTTGGTCGGAGTTTTTAAAAAGAATCGTTTTTGATGACGTAAATCTGCATTTTCGTGTGGATGATAGGCCGAATCGTAGAAAAATAACTTCGTTTTGTGAGATACCCGGCTACGTGTGGACAAGGGCTAAGTCTTTGCTTCAGATCCTCCTCTTCACACTCCCCAGCCTCCGCTTGACGTTGCACACAAATGCTTGATCTGTCACCTTAGAAAGTTGTTTGGCTTGTTGGCTTTCCCTTTCAGCTGCTGGCATGGTCTCGCTAAAATTCAAATTCAGAATAGTTTTGTTGGCATCCTGACAGAGGAGATATGTATGTCCTAGGAGAGCCAAAGCCTGGGTTCTCCTGCATCTCTTTTTGAAGACATCAACACCTGACATCATACGAATTAACACATTTTTATGAAATAAGCCTCAGAGGCCTTCAAGGGCAGTTACTCCCTCGGTGCCTGCTTTAAAATATTATGAACACCATCAATACAGTAACCCTGCAATACATGCTATTTCAAAACATGCACAACAGCTTTTGTTAAGGTCATTTCAGGAAACTCAGTTGAACTGCATGGTTAGGTTTTTGAGCTGTAGTCTGTAGTGTTGCATGGCCTCATATTGCCTTTGCATCCTGTCTGACTTTACTGGGGTGGTTCAGGACCATTTCTTTCCTACTTTAAATTGGTTCCTGTCCCTGAGACCAAGATAAGGTCCTACTTTTTATATTAGAGAAATAGCACATACTGTGTAGCATTGGCAAGCTCCCTGGTAGAGCTAAGACCTTCTAAGACAGGGGTGGGCAAACTTTTTGGCTCAGGGGCCACATTGAGTTTTGAAATTCGACAGATGGGCCAGGCCAGCGTCAGATGGATGGAAATTGTGCAAACTAATATGAATTACATGTTAAAGACATCACTGACAAAGTAAACAATACTCACATTCAGTTTCAGTGGGGACAGTGTTGTTGGCGTCCCCCTCTTCTTTCAAAAGCTCCCCTTCGGAGAAAGGCTAGCTAGCCTCTGCTATTTTGAATGCTAGCAAATAACTTGCCTTCGTGCTTGACTCTTGAATCGTAGTTTGTGGAAAAAGTATTTTGCTGAGTCTGTAAATTGGCTGCCAACCTCTGAGCCGTAGCTGTCCGTTCTTGTGCTGACTGGTTGCTAGCGTAGTTAGCATGCTTCGTGGAAAAGTGTCGGCTGATATTGTATTCTTTAAAAACCGCAACGGTGTCATTGCAAATAAGACATACAGCCTTTGAACGGACTTTCGCGAAAAAAATAGTAGTCCACTCCTTCTGAAACACTCGACACTCACTATCGACTTTTCTTTGATCCACTCCTTGTTACTGCAGCTCAATGCAGGTGCAAAGTAGAAGAAGAAGAGAGAATAAACCAACAAAGGTCACTCGTGTCTGGAGTGCGCCATCTAGTGGCGTCAACAGAAACGCCGGGTTCTGCAGGAGAAGGCCAAATGAATGTGGTCTTTACTGTAATTTCGTCAATTCTAATATTGACCAAATTATTTCGCGGGCCAGTTTGAAAAGCCCAAAGGGCCGTATGTGGCCCGGGGGCCGTAGTTTGCCCATGCCTGTTCTAAGATCTTTAAATGGCAGTTATGATTAAATATTTGGCTAGTTTCCCTGCTGAGCCTTAACATATGTATATGCACACATTGGGCTGCAGGCTACAGTTGCTGCATCAGCAGAGTTTTACATACATATATCAGGCCTGGGTGTTTTAACTGTCTTGTTCTATAGTAGACTGTGCAGAAGGAAATGTCAACATGTAGGTAATGAATTTGTACACATACAGTGAAAATAGCCATGGGTGTCTAGATAGCACTGGCTGTGTTGAGCCTATATGTTGTGTGAGAGTGTGTATATATGTAAAAGAGAGATTTCCTAAGATCTGCACTATTAGCTGAGATAAACAAAATGAGAAAGTTAAAGCATGATAAAACAATAATTTGATTTACAGGTTTGTAACTAAGGAGGTTTCCTGGAAGTAACTGTCATTTGCTTCTGATTATTGAGAAAATATGTGCTGCATTTTAACCCAAGTAAATTAGAAGTGTTCAAATTTTAACTGCATTAAGTGAAACTGCTAAAGAAGTGTCATCACTAAAGTAATTTGTAGTACAACCAACTTGGTGCATGTTGGTTGACATTCCAGGTCAGTGAGTGACAGATCAACCGTCCTGTTGTCACACAACCTGCTGACACACTGCACTTGCTGGCTTTAGTTTTTTTGCTCCTGTCAGAGTCAAGGCTGCTGGACAGTGACCTCACTGTACAGTACTGTTTGAATAATGAACAAGTCAGAGCTATGTTCTGTGTTTTCCGGGTTTAAGATTTTATGTTTAAAAGAAAGTGACTCGGGTACATTTCAGTCAGTCTTCCTCAATGTCAGCGTCTCTGTATCTACAGTAATTTGGTTGTAGGTTGCAGCTCAGCATAGCTCTATTGAAGTTAGACTGTATTTCTGCAACTTAGTTTGTATAAACAAATGCTAAACTTGTTGTCTCCATGTTTTTCTTTCAAAGGACTTGGAGTTCCATGGCGTGATGCGGTTCTACTTCCAGGACCGGGTCGCCGGTAACTTTGCCACCAAGTGCATCAGAGTCTCCAGCACAGCGACAACGCAGGATGTCATTGAGACATTAGCTGAGAAGTTCAGACCAGACATGAGGATGCTCTCCTCGCCAAAATACTCCCTTTATGAGGTCCATGTCAGTGGCGGTGAGTCCCATAGATTTCTGATGAGAAGAAGAGAGAGCCTAAAAGAGGAGAACTGACTTACATAACCAAGCCAAAATAATCTTACAGTTTAATTCACAATTTGTCATAGTTAGCTCTCAGATGAACTGGTGTCTGTGTGTCTGTGTGTGTCTGTGTGTGTGTGTGTGTGTGTGTGTGTGTGTGTGTGTGTGTGTGTGTGTGTGTGTGTGTGTGTGTGTGTGTGTGTGTGTGTGTGTGTGTGTGTGTGTGTGTGTGTGTGTGTGTGTTAGAAGAGCGTCAGCTGGACTTGGACGAGAAGCCTCTTGTTGTTCAGCTGAACTGGAACAAAGACGACAGAGAAGGACGCTTCGTCCTAAAGAACGAAAATGACATTCTGCCCAAGGTCAGCTGCTATATCTGTTGATGTGTTAATCAGTATGATTACTAGTGAACTGAATCATTCATCCATTGCCTACTAAGAAAACCATCTCCATCAAGCAGTTATACCTTCTGGCAACGTACTTTGCATGCTTGTGTTGCATATTTATGAGTACTTGTTTCAGATTGTGTTCTCAGATACTCCGAGCAAGACTTAATTTTTAGAGTAAACCTTTTAGTAATACAGCCAAGAAGAAAAGAAAATACTTTATATGTACCGACATGAAGCCAACTTTGCAGAATTGTGCAGTATGTTCATTATAGTTAGAGGTGTAGCTATAGCTACAGTTATATTTCTATTTAAAGGTTTTTTGGGTTTACCCATAAACTTCATTTTTTCATAGTACTTGATTTGATCTGTTGTATCATTCAAAAATAATTAAAGAAGAATTTCTTTTGATCAATTTATTCCTCATTCACTTTAATTTGTTCATCATTTATTCTTTCAGAAAGAACATAGCATTACATACTGTAGTAAGATTCTCCACATAGTCTTTCAAAGCACCTCATTCACTCCCCTTTTTTCCTCCCAGAAGAGTCAGAGTAATGGACCAGAGAAAGAGAAAGATGGAGTGATACAGAACTTCAAGAGGACTTTGTCCAAGAAGGAGAAGAAGAAGGAAAAGAAGAGGGAGAAGGAATTTGCTCGGATCCCTGATGGAGACGAGCAGGCGCTCAGCCGGGAAGACGGGTAACACACACACTTACAGTCATCCATCTTACAGGTCTGCCCTTACATCCTCTCAGTCCTTGGAGAAGATTTTGTTGTTTTTGAATGCCAAGAAAAGCACAGAACACTCCAGAAGAGGAAAGGATAATGATTTACACTCTGACCTCTCTGTTCCTCAATCTGTCTTGTTTTTTTTTTTCACACATACTGTCTTCTCCATTGTGATTTATCTCTCTCATTTTGTGGGAATTTTAGGGAAAACAGTCGCCTGGCAGCAGAAGTTTACAAGGACATGCCTGAGACCAGTTTTACCAGGACAATCTCAAACCCAGAGGTGGTGATGAAGAGGAGACGCCAGCAGAAATTGGAGAAACGCATGCAAGAGTTCATGAGCAGTGATGGGAGGCCAGACTCGGGTACCTCAAATGATCCTCTTTTTTAAAAACAGAAAACTGCATGTAAATCCTTTATTTCACTGTGTATTCAGACCCTATTCTACCAAGCCCACTTTGAGCTCTGATCACCAGTTGTGCATATTTCATAGCCTCATAGGTCTCATAATTTAGTGGTTGTCAGAGCAAAAACTAAGCCAGTAACTTCACCATAAACCTCTGAGACTGAAGTTATTAGTGTTTCACCATGGATGAGCGTAAGAATATGAAGAAACTACTGAGGTATTAAAAGTTCCCATGAGCTTAATGAGTTTCATTATTATGAAATAGAAGAAGTTCTAACCCACCAAGACTTTTCGTACAGCTGTCAAGTACAGAGTCTGAACAAAGAGCTTATTACCAAGCTATATTTATGAAAAATAGTGACAGACAGAGATTGACACAGCTGTACAAGTTGTTGTAAATTGACTTACAGATAATTCACAAATTGAAACATTTCTGTGGTTGGTCAGGGAAAAAAACTTTTGTTCCTAGCAGCTGATATTGCAATGCTTGCAAAGCAACCCCCATTCCCAACAAGGAATTTCACATTAACCCAATGTGTGGCTAGATGGAGGTAAACAAAATACCAATGTGATAAATCTGTCCAATAACAGTGGTGGTGTTAAGATAATCATGCTATGAGGATGCTTCATACCATCTATCTATCTATCTATCTATCTATCTATCTATCTATCTATCTATCTATCTATCTATCTATCTATCTCTCTATCTATCTCTCTATCTCTCTATCTATCTATCTATCTGCACACATAAATATATGTGTGTGTATATATATGTGTGTGTGTATATGTATATATGGGCATTAAGCAAAGATTCACCTTTTTAGAACAAAAGCCCAAGTCAAACAGCCTAAGACAGAACTGGTTTGGCTTCTGAACAAGTCTGAATGGCCTTGTATGGCTTAAAGAAATCCTGACGTATGCATGAACGCCAGAGATAATCTGCAGAGTGACCTGAACATCACAGTTCACTGCTGCTTCTTATCCAGTGTGGCAGGGCTTGAGAGGACTGACCGGCAACAGACGGCTGAGTTAAATTCTCTAAATCCAGTTGTGGACAGCTGGTTGAGGTGTTCTGCAGCTGTTATGAACAGCAGCAGTGCTTATACAACATGCTGAGTAATGGGTGTGAATTAATGTGAAACAATATTTACATTTTGTCTTTAGTGCCACTGATCTTTCTACATCATGTTAACATCAGCTGCTTCCTAGAAGTGCCATATGTTGTTGGAACATCTCACGCTGACATGTTTACGCACACAAAAAGACTTGCGTTCGCATTGAATGAATGAAACAAACATGCTGACTGGTTCAGCGTGTGACTCAGGCATTACCTAATCACTCTGCCAGACAGACAGATGGACCAGTGAACCAACTCTAAAAACAGCTCTAACCACTGTCCGCATATGGTAGACACACACACACACACACACACACACACACACACACACACACACACACACACACACACACACACACACACACACACACACACACACACACACACACACACACACACGATGGGACAGGATGGCTTGTGGTTAGACAATGACGTTCTCCCAGTAGAAAGTGCTATTTTGAAAAGCTCATTTTATGTAATGCTTCTAAAAATCCTGTTTGTTTTGCTGAAGACTCCCTTGTGGGATTTTCTAAGGTGATAATTTCAACTGAATTGAATTGAACTTGACACATCACGGACACACTACGTGTTCCTCCAGATGATGTCTTGTATTGCATTGCAGGTTATTCCATGGCAAATACCAAAACACAACAGAATTTTTTGTCTGTATGTATGTATATCAAGAACATGATTGAAAACTACATCTGCCAGTCTAACATCTAGATTTATTTTATTGGGCATTGACTATGCTAGTACTGAGCATAATTTTAGATTGATGAATGCAGCTGCACTGTGACAATAAAAAGTCTGCTTTTTGGTATAGTAAGAAACTGTCTTGAGCTACATTGGTGGTAGTAAAGGTAGGTCAATATTAGTCTCACTTTGCCTCATGCTAACTTCATTACATTTTTGGATTACATAATCCAAACTATATTGACTGCCATTTAGTTTGAATTATGTTTTGTATCCTGGAGTCCAAAGTTTCATAGGTTTTCATGCTCAAACTGTCTCTGGATCACCTAATATGCACATGAGCACTGAAAACATTGTCTAATTCGTTAATGTTCTTCACTTTTTTTATATGTTACCATGATGCAAACTGAAAAAACATTCTGCTATTGTTTACAGGGGGCACTTTGAGGATATACGCTGACAGTCTGAAGCCCAACATCCCGTATAAGACCATTCTGCTCTCCACGAGAGACACAGCTGACTTTGCTGTGGTAGAGGCGCTGGAGAAGTATGGACTAGAGAAGGAGAATCCCAGGGAGTACTGCATTGCTCGGGTAACAGCACTTTTTCTTGACACAACTCTTTCACCTTCTGCCTTTGAAGATTTCCATGAATTCACATCATGCAGCATATACAATTATGCTCATGTTGATTCATGTAGGGATAATGGAATTTGATCATGGCATCTATTTGTCATAATTTAATGTGTGACATTCACTAGACTGATTTTATTTGCGAGTATACTGGCAGATGTCACCCCTTCCTATGCCTTCATCCTCCCATTTCTCGACTAAACACAACCTTGACCCCTAATCTCATCAATAAACATCTTCATCATCCTTCTGAGAGGCCGTGGAGATGAAAGTCAATGTCACTGTCACACACAGAGAAACACGCACACACGAAAATGGACACACATTTTACCCGACTGGCAGATTACAACAGAATACTACTTGGCACAAAAACCTTCAGGAGGAATGCAATTCAGTTGCTTTCAGACTGAGTGCTATAGCAGCAATGGATGCTCTATGACTGTGTGTGTGTGTGTGTGTGCGTGCGTGCGTGCGTGTGTGCGACGATGAACTTGGCTGCCCTTAACACAGCCTCTCTCATATCTGTCCTCTCAGGTGGCTATAGCCAATCATATGAAATAACTGCTGCTCCCTCAGCCAATACAATGGGAGATCCTCCAGAGACTGAACACACACATACACACTGTTGATAGACAACTGCAATTTGCTGAGACTAAAGCACAGGGAAAGTCCATTAGGTTAGTGAGCAAGAGAAATAAATGCTGGTATACTAGCTAGTAGCATGTCAGCTAGTGTTAATATTCAGGGTAGAGGGGATGTTAACTGAGATCAGACTGAGCAGAATGTAGGACAGCAATAAATAATAATTAAATAAATAATTACAGTCAGTTCTGTAAAGATAATAAGACAAAGCTATAATATTTATGTGCCCCATGAAGAGCATAATTTCATTTTAAAAAGTAAACCTGTGGGAGAAAGTCACAGTTCTTTGTTCTGAAAACCAGCTAATATGTAATGACTCATCTTGACAATTTAAAAATTAGACTTCTGAAACAGCAGTCATCTCTTGTCAAACAAGAAGTTCAACATTTAGAATCCAGTACATATTTTAGACAACATAATATGGTAAAATAAAAGTCACTGAATCTTTAGCCCAGGATCTTTGACTTGAAATCCTGCAATATCATGGGAAAGTAGTTGTTGGACATTTTAGACTATCTGGACAAGAAAAACATTTAGTAGTCCAATTTATGAACTTCTGTTTCTGTGAAGGCTATTAATCCTCTGAACCCCAAAACCCACAAGTGGGTTTGAAAGGCATTTTTCTTTTGTCAAAACTGAGCTATTTATCAGAGCCAGAACTGAAAAGATCTCCTGAACATATCATGTTTCATGTACTGTTCCTTTGGATAAAACAACCAAATCTAAGCTTAAAATTGTGGCAGTTCATCAAAATCACTTTGGTCGACATGTCACTCTTCCTCAAAAATACAGCGTTTACACTAGATCATGTACAAAACCACAACTTCTGCACTCCTCTGAGCATATGATAAGTCATGACTGACTCAGCTGCAATCAGCAGTCACATGCTCAAAATGAAGACTTTTCAGGTGAAATGTTGGCTGTGTTTACGCAGAGCAGAGAGGAGATGATAGGAGAGACTGAGAGGAAAATAAAACATGATCATTAAAACAGAAGCAGCATAGTGGAGCAAGTTGTTGGAAGATACATTCATCATGGTGAAATGTCTTTCTAGACTTGATGTGTAAAGTAGTGAGCAAAACGCATAGTTTGTAGAGGTTATAAATAAATAGGCCAAGTGAAATAGCCTATGAATAAATCTAAATACTAAAAATAGTAAATAGAGTATTTAGATTTGTGGTATTGTAACTTTGTTATAATGCAGTGAAAGACATTTTTGAGCTCTCTTTACTTTTACACATGGTTGTCTTGTTTCCATAGAGCTGCATATCACATGAATATTTGCAATCTGTTTAATGGTACAGTTTGTTATTTTTACTTGTTTAGAGGACTGATTTGTTGTCTGTCTTCTTTTATTTTTCAGCAAGATGATAAATCAGGCAAAGAGGTGATTCTGGATGACACTGAGTGTCCACTGCAGATCTTCAGGGACTGGCCTGCTGACAGAGGTAAAACACACTTTTTACGGCTGCCTTCTACTACATTTACATCATACTGTTTATCTTCTCTGAGTTGCTACCGCCCCCTTTTGCTCTCTTAAAGCAATTACAGTTTTTTTTTGTAGAGTTGGATTTTAAACATAAGAATGCAATATACAGATTTGGACCTTTTCACTGACAATTTGAACGAAACACCGCATAACATTTTAAGTACTGGATGATTTGTCTAAAATTATTTATTCATCCACCAAAAAATGTGTATTGTTTTAATTTTAACTTCAAATGTAACCTACTGACAGCATTGGTAATGAGATTCACTCCCTCTTATCTCAGGAGCATTAGTGTTTCAGCTGAAGAAGAGACCTCCTGACTACCAGGGGAGGAAGGGAAGGAAAGTGGAAGACAAGGGCCTCCGAGGGAAGGACAGCTCACTGCCGCCCGAAAAACTGCCTTATCTGGTTGAGCTGAGCCCAGGTAGAATCACAATGTACACAACACCACAGTGTCTGGATTTGCGTCTGTGATTTCATTAGTGTCAGTATCTATCAGTGGTACTTTTACCAGCAATGTGAACAGGCATACCACCGGCGGAGGCAGCTTTTCTAATGAACATGCAGGGAAAGACAGTGCCCAGTAGGAGGCACTGTAGCTACAGAGGATATGATTTAGTTTTAGCCTAAGGTAAATCTGCCTTTCTTTTCTCTGCTAAGGTGAGTGAAACACGCAGTTACATCATTACAATTGTGGTTTCAGTTCATTTTCTCAGTATGTAGAAACCACTGCAGCTGGTCAGTGATCACTGAAATCTGTATTGGAGACACATCTTACAACTAATTGCATTTACCAGTGCATGGTAGTATAAGTCAGTCCAGCCTGACATCCAGTCAACACCCATTGCTTTCTGAAAAGATGTTATTGCACTATGAGGAATCACAAAAGAAGCACTCAGCTAATACACTATTTGCCTTTAAGCTTTTCTTAAGCGTTACCTATTAATAGAAGCATATTTTAATTCCAGCATTACTCATTTTAGGTGCACAGTTTTCCCTTGAGGCAGGAATCAGCTAACATCAAAGAATGAGTTGTGAATGGAAACACTTCCAGTTCTTAGGATTAAAGTGAAATGTCATCAGGCAGATATGGATCAGATTATATGTAGGTGTTATCAGATCAAAGTTCCACTAAAATATCTCAGCGTTAGAAGTACAATAGCTGAGACCAGGCAGCTTTGTGTGTACATTTTTAAACATAATTTACAAGATAAAAATACAAGCTTAATTTTGGAGTTTTGCGATATGCATTGTGGGAATTGGAGCACAACAACTATAACTAAAATATAAGTATGCAGGGCAGGTTGAGGGACTACAAAGACAAGAAAAGGTAAGTTGCAATAACAACAAAACTCCGGGAATGCAGTATAACATCCCAAATTATTGTTATGAAAAACCTTTCAGGGCATTTTGAGAAAACCTACCTGAGTCTTGCAAAATGTGTCATGTTCTGCCCTAACAGCTTGTTTCTTGCTACTGATCCCTCTATCTTTATCTGCCTTTTTGTCTTTCGTCCTGTCATGCCATTAACTTACCAGGCCTGATGGTGACCCAAACACCTCTCAGCACCCCAGTAGTTTGAACTGTAGTGCTGAAATGGTAATGGGAAACCAGTAGGTCTGGTCCAGGAATATACTAACACATCTACTTCATTCACTGAAAGGCTGATGGGTCACTGTACAAAGAAGACAGCAAAGATGGAAAATCGATTTTGTGACTGTCATAGATAATGGGTGCTGGGCCTGCATTTGTGTGTGTTGGAGTGTGTATGAGTGAGCGTGTTTATTCCTGCACTTTAACCCCAAATAACAACTTACTTTAAAAACACAGTGCAGTGCTAATATTTGTGTGCAGAAGACATTAGATGGAAAAACTTTATCATGATGCACTTCCCTCATTACTGTCAAAGCTGTACTTATTATTTAGATTGCCATCATGAGTAATAACACCATAAAAATGATAGAAACGATAAACATTTACATGAAAGAATATAGAATTGATGACATGGCTGCTTATATTTGATTCCCTCTGTGTCAGACAAGGAGGCGAATGAACTCAGGCTCATGCTTGGCGTCTAATAAAAATTGCCAATTACAACAAGCCACCAAGTTTAAAAATATGTTTCAGCTGAAGGACTGCTCGATTAATCGACTATTAATTAAGTTCTTTTTTGTGTTTTTTTCATCACAAAAGGGAATAGACAAGTTTTCCTGGTGAATTATATATATTATATAAAGTTAACTTTGGTTCAGTACAGCAGAATTTGCACTATACTGTATCCTAAATGTTGGCAGTGAAAGTGTTTTATGTATGTGTGTGTGTTTGTATGCCTTCCATGCATTTAATGGGTTAACAAGGTAATGCTGCATTTTTCCTCCTTGCTGCATTTTCACCCTCTGCTATGTGTCTGTTTTCTTTCCCACCTTCTTATGGCATGGTGTGTATGTGTGTGCGCTTGCCTGTGTGTGCGTGTGGGGCCTGTGCATGTGTCCTCCTACCTGCCTGCCTGCCTGCCTGCCTAGGGCGAGGGAATCACTATGCCTACTACGCCTATCGGCACCATGAAGGTAAAAATCCAATGCACCTCCTGTGTCTGTTGCAGTGGCTGCTGGGGTTGCTGAGGGAGGTCCAGCAAGCCCAACTCCCCACTTTCATCCAATACATTCCCCTCTGCAAAAATCTTACCTTTGATTTAGTTGGCCTTTAGTTGTAGTATCCATATTGTAGAATCCTTTATAAACAAATGTGAATACTGCCTAGAAAGTTTAGACAAAGCAATAAAAACTCTGTTTAAAATCTTCATATTTTCTAAAAGTCATTTACATTTAAGTATGAAATCCTGAATACTTAAATAAGATTAAGCATATTTAAGCAAAAAGGCATCAGGCTGATATTTCACATCACATCTGGCCACCTGGAGATAAAACAGCTTATTTATTTTTAAAGATTTTATTTTCATTATTCTCAAGTAGTTTTTGGAAACATTCACATGCATTTTTATCACAAGTTATGATGAAGCTACCCTTTCACTTGATTGAATCAGTTGATGGAAGCTTTTGCACTCCTGCACCTCATTTAATTTTTAAAGATTTAGGACCAAATAGTAAACACGATTCCATGATTTGAGAAACACTAACAAATCAAAGAATACTTTTAATTAACCAAATACGCTTCGTACACTGAAGTGTAAGCACTGAGCCTTTTGTTATTGAGCTTGTTTCAACAATGATTTTTGATAAATAGAATAGTTTTGTCTAAATCCTCATTATAATCATGTAACAGTCCTAGTTGCCCTGGTATCTTTGTTTTATTAGCTGCCTCTTGTTTCCAGTATTATTTTTAGAAGGTGGTCAGAGGTTTTTCTATTACCCATTCATTTTTTTTTCCAGAGCAGCAAATGTTTTATGTCTTTCTCTCCAGTGAACTAATGTGCCGCTTCGCTTTTACTAAACTCCTGCTTACTAATAGCCATAAACCACTCTGCTGCCCCACCAGCCACCCACAGTTTTTACCGCCTTAGCAGTGCACATGCCAGAATACACCAGTTTGTATAGAATCTTTGATGTTGAAATGATGAATAGATTCTGTGCTGTTAGTTGTGTGTGGTTGACAGTCAGTGTGAGTGTATGAGGTTGTATACTGTTTCTTTAAAATCTAAATGTGATGTGAGTGCAGCCCTGCCCACTGCTAAATCAGAGAGTGTGTGTGTGTGTGTGTGTCCAGATGGGTCTGACTCAAGGGACAAACCAAAGCTATACCGGCTTCAGCACAGCATCACTGAGGTCGGCTCGGACTGCACAGAGGACGGAGCCATCCAGGTAACCACATCACTACAACACTAAGCAGTAACTACATATATTTTAAGTACAAATCATTTTGCAGATATTTTTTTTAGAATTTTTTTTTTAAATTTTGCTGTTAGCATATTGTCTTCTGCTGACTAGAAAACATCAAACTAAATAAACTACAAACAAGGATACAAGACATTACCCAAACCCTCAGTCATTTTCTTTAATCCAGCATGGTTAACCCTGTATATGTGCTGTTATTTAAAATCTTCAGTTTGTATTAGGCTCAAAATGTGTAAGCTAAGTTAGCCTGGCTTGCTAATGTTAGCAGTGATTCCCAATAAAGTTTACTTTTTGTTATGATTAAAACATCTGTTCTGTCAGTGGCAATTCCCACTTTCAGTGTTGTCTTTGAACCACATTGTAGAAAGGATGAATTGCTAACGTTATTATCATGGAGTGATGCACATATCTGTAGGTCAGAAAGTCTTAATTGTTTTGTGACTATCCTAGATATTTTGTCTAGCCTGCTTTATGTAGAAATTTTAAAAATAATATATATAGTACATTAAAAAATAGTTTACAAACTGCTTTCACAGACAAAGCAACCGTGACACCCAAAGATGTGCAAAACAGGAAACCAGACAGGAAGGCTAAACAAAACAGTGTGAAATTTAGGTAAAATTTAAACCAGAAGGCAAAATATGGGGAAAAAAAATCAACTCAAAATTTCAATTAGTGTAAATACAAAAGGAATACTAAAGCAGTAGAATACTTAATAAGAAGTAGAAAATTAGATCAGATAGAAGCAAATCTATTAAAGTGGAATTTTAAAAGTGATTTAAAAGAAATCAGTGATTCTGCGAGCCTCGTCTCCTTAGGCAGGTCGTACTAAAGCCGGGGGCCCTGATGGGAAAAGCAGGATCACCTTGACTTTTCAGCATCCAGAAGGGTCCAGCTAAAGATCTAAGGCTGTGAGCTGTCCCCGGTGTGTTTAGGGTTAGGCAATTAACAGCAGCTTGGAGCAACTAACTGACATATGACTTAAATGGTAATAAAACTGTAGACTTGGTAAATACATTGATGTAGACCTTTTCACCCCGGCTGAGGTTCAGTGATGTCTGTCATCCTTCAGTCTGTATGATGGTAGAAAAGGCTTTAAATTGAATTCTAGGTGGTATTAACACAGCAAAGAATAGTCATGCCAGTTCAGCACTCTGAGTTTTATGCTGTATTTTGAATTATGACACAGATTGCCATAGGCGGTTCTCAAATCCCAGATGAGACTAAAACTACTAACGTAATGTAAGGACCTCAGCTGGTTAACTGCCTCTGGAGTTGACGTGATATTTCAAACTGGTTTTAGCACCGGTTCATACAGATATGGCATCAGTCACTGATGTATCTGCTGTGTTTGTCTCCAGCTGCTCGGCCCGGGGATTCTGCCCCACCACTGCAACCTCATGCACAGTGAAGGTATGGTGACTGTGACGCCGCACGGCCCCGACGCAGACACATTTGTTGACGGGCAGCGTGTTACCGAGACAACGGTGCTGCGTTCAGGCTCCACCCTCCAGTTTGGTTCTGCTCACGTCTTTAAGTTTGTGGACCCGATGTTCGACCAGGGAGGGAAGAGAGAACCAGCTGCCATGATGAGGAGCCGACACAAGTCTGGGTGAGGGAAAGGACAAGGTTCTGTGGTTTGTCTGTGTGTTTGGAAACTGAGCCTTCACCTCAAACTCAGTGACACTTTCTTTGCTTTTCTCGTCCTCCTTTTTTTAAATCTTTTTTTCCCCTCTATCCGTCATCCTCTGTACACACAGTTTTCCAAAATGTGAAAAGGAATAGGGTGTTACTGTAAATGAAGGGAGGAGAGGATGAGGTTTGGAGTTGGCAGACACATCTATAGATGAAGGGCAAGAAAAAGGAGGAGGAGGGAAGTGTGGGGTCGGACAGATGGAGAGAATGAGGAAATGAGAGGAGAGGAAGAGCGGAGGTCTAGGGTTATGGCAGGCAGGCTGCCCTCTAATCTGATCAACATGGTGTTGGGTGTGGCCTCCTGCTCGCTGCAGTTTCACACAACTTCAGGAGAAAGAAAGCGAGCATGCAAGATAAGAGAAGGGAGTGTGTGAGGAAGTTTGGGATGAGTGAAGGACAAGAAAAAGAACTTTTGATTGAATAGACCTTTAATGACTTAATGGATGACTAACTCTGCAAGAAAGGGGTGTGTAAGTAGCCAACAGCATAACTCACAATTGTGTGTGTGTTTCTGCATGAAGTAGTTGTCTTTCAAAGGACTCAAGATGGAAAGCAACACATTCTGGTTTCTCTTGTATAGCTTGTCTTGTCGGTGTTTGACGTGTAGAATATAACTTTCTGTGCTGTTTTCTAAAGTTGACGATGGTCATAAGTATGCTCAGAGCCATTTAAAGTCGGTCTAAAGTTTGTCTAGATGAGCACTTCAGAAAGGAATAAACCTTTCTAATTATATATTGATGAGAAAAAGTAAAATAAATGTATATTTTATCTATGGCAGTTACTTGGTTTAAAATAATCTAGCAGAAGCCTAATGTTGGTATGTTTGGTTGCTAGATTGGTAGCAGGAGCATTCTGAATGAGACTTCAGTGGCTGAATAGTGACATGAAGCTGTATATATATTTAGATGTGGGCTGTAACTGGGCTCTCACTCCATGTTCGTCGGAGGGTTTGTGAGACTTTGGTACACGCTTACATTCCAGCCAAAAACTCCATCAGGTGATTTTGATTAGTACCTTCAACCAGAGAGGAAGAAGAAGTCAGCAAGTGGACTGAGCTGGAATAAAACCCTGCAGGGTTCTTGTCCTGTAAACTTGGCACGCTTACTCTTTTTTCTTGCTTTATTTATTTATTTATTTTTATTACTTTCTAACCCTCTGAACCCCCAAGCAGTTTCTGGGAGTGTTTTTTTGGATTCTGTCACATTTTTACTGACCGTGGGCTCATTTTTCACCACAATATGAAGTCCTGCACCTCTGTGGAAACAGCTCAACCATGGCAAGATGAAGCACCTCAAAAATGACTTTTTGGCTCTCGAACAAAGTTATAATGCCATAAATCATAAAAAAGAAGAAACAAAAGTTGAATTTCAAAACATTTGCAAGCATTTTTAGCTGTACATAAATAATTTACTGTTTAAGTAGGCATTGTTCACACAATTCTACACATCAAAATATATTTTACCATGATGAATGCATGTTGCAATAATTTGGTGCCAACATTGTTTTGGTTTCCACACTTATCTCTTATGTGCTGTGGGCAAGAACAGACTACAGTTCAGCCTAAAATAGTCAGAATTATTGTTGCATGATTGTCGGACACTGTTCAGTCACTTGTAGCTTCCCAGTAATGCTGAGATGTGCAATAATTGTTGTTTAAGATTATTATTTTGTGGTCTTTTTAGCCTTTATTATAGTGGACAGTAGAGAGCGAGACAGAAAACATGGGGAGAAGAGTTGGGGAAGGACCTACAGCAAATGGCCATGGGTCGGACTCATGCCTGCTACGTTGGGGACTATTGCCCCTGTTTATGGGTCGCCTGCTCAACTAGTTGAGCCTCCGGGATGCCCTCAATAATTGTTGTTTAATTACGGGATCTGATGCAAACAGTGTATTTTTAATTTTTGAAAGGGAAATGAAATATCAATATTTTAACCTTGGAAGTGGTTATTGTTCCTGACAGAACCATACGTCACCTGTGATTCGATAATGTACCATTGGAAAGTTGAAAATTTGATGATTCTCATAGTTTATAGTGTCTAGCTCCAGTAAATGATGTAATTTCTCTCGTTTTTTATCAGGGTAACTTGCTCTTTAAACCCACTGGTGGGTTTGTGATTGGGGGTTTATAGTTTATATTGTAGAGTTATAGTTAAGCTTGTAACTCCTATTTTATATTCAGTTAGTCATCTCTTTGGTATGCTGTCATGTTTTATCTGTTTTGTTATTGGTCGAATAATGACTTTATTTTAAATGTTTAATTTATTGATTGACTTCTTTGCTGTTGAGGGCAGAAAGCTTTAATTCTTAAGCTTTAAGTCTGACTCTGTCGAGAGAAAGATAAAAGAAAAATCAGTGATGGAATAGAGGAAGGTGTGTGGATGGTTTGTCCTCCAGTAACTACACCAAGTGTAGCAGTTTAGATGGCAAGTTATTATTTGGTAACACTCTGTTTTCTTAACCCATCTGATTACAATTCACTATTATTTTTGTAATTTGTTGGAATAGAGTATTGACCCACGTATGAATAAAGTTAAGGCAAGGAATGGTTTGTCACTCAAAAAACAGGTAGGCCTCTGCTTGTAGTTTTGCATGTCAACTGACATGATTTTAGCTTATAGTGAAAGTTAATTTAAAAAGTGGTGATACACATATAATTAATGTTCTTCACAAATGTTGTCACATATTACTTCTTAAAATATTATCCAACATAGAAAATTAGCTGTATGTGGTTCAGGCATGGGGATGGATGTTCCTTCCACTTGTAAAGTAATTTATGTTCTTGAGGTTAAACACTCAATTTCTATCTCAGGAATGAAAACTTCAACATTACATTTTGCAACTTGCAAATATACACTGATTCATCCAACAATCTGTGCAAATTACATTTTTTTATGTTAACAGTAAATGAAATGACTGAAATGTAACCCATTGGGTAAAATTACTGCACAGTCTATCTTTTTTTTTTGCCTTCTTTTATTGCTACTGATTAAGTATATATCTCCGGTACATGCCAGTATTGTTTTGTCAACCTGACTTATGCCAGTGATGTGTTTACAGCTACGGTAGTTTGACTGCCATCAGATGGCAAAAATTGTCAGTCCTGCCATATGTAAACAAGCAGTGGATCAGAAGGTCAATATAAGCTAATTAAGCTAGTCATTAATGTCAAATTGTATCTACATTTGACCTGCTGTCCAGCATTCAAAAGGTCAAATGACATATAGAGCAACTACTGGGAGGAGCTGCGTCCTACTGTCATAACCATGGACAGGCTGAGAATTGTGTAATTTTCTGATGTCTAGAATTACATTAACGAGTTACACTGTGCAGCTCTGTGCTGTCTCAATCTGGAACACAAGTCTGAAGTTGTGGATGTGGATCCCTGTGGTTTTCTGGGCTGCTTTCCATTGTCCTGCTGCACAAACATACAAGGATACCTCGTTCACTCAGGCAGGAGACACATGAGGATGTTTAGGCCGATTACAACCGCAGTTTGGCAATACAACACATTTTTAAGATCTGAGTTATCTGGCATCAGATTTTGGCAGTTTCACAGATGATCTTGTAGTGAATGAGTGTTCAGATGTTCAGTCTGTTGCCTCTTAACTTCATCAGGACCTTCATCTGTATTTAGCATTAGTCGCTTAGAGGAGAGCATGAAAGAAAGATGGTGGAAGTCTGGAAAGAAGCATAATTGGCATCCATGTTTGTTTGGATTATTCCTCTTATCTTACATGTTTTTAATCCAAAAGTTGTGAACTAATCTTTGTAGACATGACAGTGCAGACTTGAGATTTTAACATTTTATCCAGATGTTTCTGTACATTTTAATTTGATAAAAATATCTTGCAGTGGTTTGTGTGTTTATTTGACTTGGTGTGTATTGACACAGGAACAGTGTAATGTAACAAGACAGCGTGTGATTATTATCTGTGCTTTCATTTTCAGTTTTGGCATATTATTATGAAGCAGTCAAACAAGCTGTCTAAATTCAGTAGTGTTTAGTATAGGATCACAGTATTGCTATGTCTTCTGAACAGCATTTCATACCAAGAAACAAGTAATGCCAAGCCAGGATTCATAAAAATTTGTGAGGTGGAGCGAGACCAAAAAATCAGCTAGTGTGGCTTGGTCTTGCTTCTGGTTTCTGGTTACTTGTATAGCTTAAGGAAAGTCCTTTATTCCCAGGCTGCAGTGTGAGACAGCATGTTGAACTGGAATGGGAGATGAAAAGATCTGCGTTCAAAGGCTGAAAACATCTGCTTAAAGTTCATCTGCTTTAATATAAACAAAGTTTGAATGGCCTTATCTGTTGAGTGTTAAAGTTGTCATCAGTAGATAAAAAAATGTAAATACCAACAAATGTATTATCTCTGCAAACCTAGTTTTAAGACAGAAAATCTATGTAATGTCTATCCATATCCATGTAAGTGTAGTCATGCTGTTAATGATTTAACCTACTTTGGCTGCTGGTGGTTATTGTGTACGTGACAAAGACCTCCCTGTCAATGAGGCAGAGCACAAAAGCTCTGTATGTTTGTGTTTGTTTTATGCCATTCATTTGACATTGATGCCCTGCTATCATGTGAGGCATGTAAAGCAGAAGCATGTCTTTTAAACCTGACTGCAGTCACATGCAATTAATGTCTATCAAACACACATACACAGATCGTCCCGGTTTTGTTGTATGTCAGGACTCCAGCATGGCCTCTCTATATCTAATTAGACTGTTACGTAAGTGTGTGTGCATAACACAAACTATCTGTCTGCATATATTAGTGAGTCATTCATTTACTGCATCTCTCATCCAGCTCTCTCCTCCCTGACAATTAGTTAGATAAGTGAGTGTGTCTGGGTTTGTGTGTGTGTCTGGATTAAGTCTGAGCTCTTGTCGTTGTCAGTAATGAAAAGTCAGCTATAGAGAGCCCAGTTCCTCATCTAACCGCCTGAATGTTTGTGTCTCTGCTGCAGCAGTGTGCCAGAAACCACCTTCGACCTTCACGGAGACGTCCACAGTGGAGCTGCCCTGCCCACCAGCAAGGTAACACACTCACTCACATTTGTGTATATCTGCTGTGTTGCATTTAAGATAGAAACATTCTGCTCAGAAATGTAAAAAAACATTTTGTCAGTAGTTCTATTGTTGCACCGATCCAATCTGCTGAAATGGTATCTGTGGCAGTGCTGACCTTCGTTAATCAGGTTGGACAACTCTCATTGATCATGTTAAATGTAGTTTTCATCAATTTTATTTGACTGTGTTGATCATGTAAATAGAGATTGTATAAATAGCCAGTTTATTGTGGTCTAGAAGTGATGTTAATGTTTTTGTACCCCGCAATGAGTCTTCAGACTGTAAATATAAAAACAAGAGACAGCTGGTATCAGATTTGTACTCTGGGAGAGAAGACAATAGGTTGATGCATCTGTAGTTGTCATGAATATTTTCTTGTTTCTAAGCAAAACTTATCAAGACCCAAACATGTCTTGCTAAAAATAGCTACTGTTTTGCATAATTAGTCATCAGCGGTGATATGCTAAATACTTCCTTAATTCATCAATCACTTCTTTGGCTTAGAAAATGTCAAATGCTTGTCAGGATGTGCGTTTCATCTAATCAACAGTCAACAATCTGAAGAGATTCAATTATAATTATATAATGAAGGATAAAAGCAGCATGCCCACACATTTGTGCAGCTGGAACAAAAATGACTGAAAAAATTAATTATCTAAATTACTGCAAACTAATTTTTTGCCTTTGCATTAATCCTGTGACTAACTGCAGCAGCTCTAGACATGCACAGTATATACAAAAGAAATACGTTTGGAAGAGTATGTGTAGTACTGCATGTTTGGCACACTATAGACAGAAATAGAAATTTAATTTATGACTAGAAAGCTGTAAAAGAAGTGTCATGTCGTGTTTGCTGCTTGTTAGTCGTTCGAAAAGTGACTGTAACCCAAGACATCATGTCAGTGTTCTCCAACGAAGCCACAGAAGACCAACACTTTGATTTAGTTTGTCAGCACTGTATATACAAATCTCAAATGTGACTGAAACCTCACAGTACAGTAGTCATTATTTACTTTATTTATTTAAATCCGGATCATCCTCAGTAAATTAAAGTAGAAAAATATGATTTTGTTGAAGCTGATTTCCTCTGTGTGTGCAGAGCTCAGGAAAGCTGGAGATGGAGAGAGGCATGGTCAAACCCATGATCAGAGGAGAACAGCAGGACAGCAGGTCAGACACACAGCTTTCTCCTCTTCATCATCTCCTTCCATCCTCTGACTCCTACTTACTCTTGTCACAGTCGTAAGTGTTGTCTTCCACTTCTAATGGTGTTATTCTGTCTCATCAGGTCTCAGGACATTTCAGCAGACAGAACGGAGTTGACTCTTCCAGCCAGCATCGAGTTCAGAGACAATTGTAAGTGTCTGTGAATCTCTTTCTGCCTCTCTCCATTCCCTCACTATGTTAGTGGCACAGTCAATAGCTGGAAACTATTGAACACTTCACGTTGCCTTTATAATGTGTTTGATAAGTGTTCCTGACCTCACTGCATTGGTAGCAGTACTTTGTGAATGATATGTAATTGTTTATGCATGTAATTCAGAGGCTTTTCCCATTTCCTCACTCTGGACTTCTGCACTACCTGCCTGATGAATTCAGTCAGAAATCCCTTATCATTTTCATTTTGCGGCATTAATCTAACTTCCATAAACAGAGATAATAATATTGTATTTGCATAGTGTGCGACTTATGTTTGGAAAAAAATTCAGTGGGATCAGTTTATAGTTGAAAAGCTTTGTTTCCTGTAATGCATCAAGATAACACAGTTAATTTGACATTTATATTCCATTATCCATCCATCCATCCATTATCTATACACCGCTTAATCCTCACTAGGGTCATGGGGGGGCTGGAGTCTATCCCAGCTGACTCGGGCGAAGGCAGGGGACACCCTGGACAGGTCACCAGTCTGTCGCAGGGCTACATACAGAGACAAACAATCACTCTCACATTCACACCTACGGGCAATTTAGAATGATCAATTAACCTCAGCATATTTTTGGACTGTGGGAGGAAGCCGGAGTACCCGGAGAGAACCCACGCATGCACAGGGAGAACATGCAAACTCCATGCAGAAAGATCCCGGGAAAGCCGGGACGCGAACCAGGGACCTTCTTGCTGCAAGGCGAAAGTGCTAACCACTACACCACTGTGCAGCCCGACATTTATATTGTTATGTTGAAATATGATAAATTGGTTAGTATGGAGTAGTCAAAATAAATATGTTGTTTTTATATCTGCAAAACATAGTCTTTGTAACTTGTGGAGATATAGTGCTGAAGCAGTAATAAAATGATTTTTTTCTTATGGGTTATGCAGTTGATTAAAATTAACTGCTTATTTTTAAGTAGGCCTACTGGGTCGTATGTGAATCACAAATGCCAAATAACTCTGAAATAGAACCCAAAATGGAGTTTAGACAGGACATGGAGGGAAAAATACCATCTAGTTTAGTGGAATAACAATACAGCTACTATTGGAATTACTCTGTATTGCATATTGTATATCAATGTTCAGTACTGACATAGAGAAGAACACAAACTAAGCCAAACATCAAAGGGAGTTATTATTCAGCAGGCTGTCTGTGCCTTCATCTGTCAAAATGCACCACATAGACTGATGTTTTGTCCAGCTAGCTGCTCCAGTACAACATCCGCTGTCTCTCCAATATCACATTCCAAAAAGTTCTTAAATCTGTCTTAGCCTTTTTGTATTCGACTGAGGTCAGTCATTTAACCTCAGCTGTATAATGTAATAAAAGGAAAATGTAATCTCCTCCCTCTGTAGGACTGGAAAGAGAAAAATTCAGAGTTAGACCAAATCATCCTAATCTTCTGCTTATAATTTTCTGCCTCTCAAGTGTATCCTTTATTAGATGGATTCAGTCAAAACTCTGTTGGCTATGATTGTTAAATTTATCATCTTACGAAGTCTATCAAGTCCTATAAGTAGGATTTTCACACACCCATCGTTTCCCACACTCTTTGTAGCTCTAAGCTCCTGTAGCTGTTTGCTTTGTCTTTGTGACACATCTGTTTATTGACTTTCTGTGTGCTTGGGGCCTAAGTGTGTCTCTGTCCACACTGTATATTTGGCATAGTGTGAGATAATCTGTTTTCCCAGGAAATGGAGGGTTTTGACTAGTCATACAGTGGTTTATCCCATACCTACAGTGCACTGGGTGAAACCATTTGCCCTAAGAGGCAGAAAGTGTGTTTGGTACAGTGACGCACATGTACCACTAAAATCTGAATTCTTACAGTGCTTCTGGGTTTCTCAGGGAGGGTTGCAGTAGTGCTGCTAAAGAGCAGCTGCAACCAGTTTAACATCAAATAGTTACCACCCGAGCTTAACTGAAAGAAAATGATTCCACAGTAAGGCAAGTGGTTTTATTGCTGTATCTCAAATGACACGTGCGGCCAAGTTTTGCACCAACACAGTGACTTACACAAACTGCTTTTTGCAGCTCAGCTTTGATTTATTACAGGCACTGTTGGCCAGCTTTGATAAATGTAATGAATTTTGATTTAATAGATATTTATGTGGATTTGGTCACTGGTGGTGAGCAAATTAGAAGGAATGGTAGTAGTGGAGGTAGAAACACTAGTAGTGACAACAGTAAAGCCAATGCAGAGGGCCTTAGTCAAAAATAAATAAATAAAAAGACAGGGTTGTCCACTAAGAAATTTACTTTGTCACATGATGATTCTAATGTTTACCACATGATTGCTGAGAATGAAGATAAAATGACTGCTAATGTAAGAACTTTCAATAGTTGTAAATTCCATCATGAGAGCATAAGAAACAGTTGTGTAGTGATTTGGCATCGAACAAGCCTTTATAACTCAAATCAGCCTACCCAGACTGTGTACAGGGACTTGAGTATCCCAGTTATGACTGTGTTTTTGTAGTATCCCATTAGTGTTTGGGCATGTAAATATCATATCCTGCGTTCAGAAACCTGGATGGTTGGTTTTGAGAAACCCAAATATGCTAGCGGGAGTGCTCTGAAAGAAATCAGGACACTGTTGCATGTATACAATTCATCCTGCTTTCTGACCGCTGCAGACTACCTGCGCAGGCACAGCTTCAGTCAAGTGATACAATAGAAAAACAAACAGGTTTGGGACTTCGATGATGCGGCTTAGAACTTTATCCACCATAACACTACGGAACTTGCATACACATCTCTAACTGGGCTTCTGTCAAACACAAGCTGGTATTACTGGTTAGCAACCAAGCGAAACTTTGCACACTTTGTACGCCATTGTGGACACTCATCTGTAACAGAACTGGTGCTCGCACTGTTTTTTGTTTTTTTTCTGGTCTCAACTGAGACACACAGCTGGTGAAAGAATACCATACGCATGGATAAATTTTTCTCCACTCGGGGTTTCTGAACTCCATCAAGGAAACCCTGACTGCTTGACACCAGTCAAAGTGGAGGACATGTTTAATATTTCCTGTCTGTCAGGACTCTTACTGCTGGAAATAAGGTAACTCAGCCAAATCTGCAAGGTGTTCTTTGCATTTAATTATCCTAAGCCTGCTGTAAGCCACACTCAAATTACTTTAAGGTTTGGCTACCAGTTACAGGAATGTGAGATCAAATTGTTGGTTTGTGTTGTAAACATCACAGGTGCCTACACAAACAGCAAGCAGTAATCAGTAACTGGGACACTAGTGTACATGAATTTGAAGATTTCCGTGTGCTTCATGTAAGCACCATATCTCAAATATGACAACAACTGGGATAAGCCTCATAACTGGAATAGTGGTGCGCATGTAAACACAGTTGTTGTCTCATCTGTAGCACACAAAATGCCTTGACCATCACAGGTTTTGAGCTTTTTTGACACAGTGCTGTTTTTGATCTAAATGCGTAGGAGTACAACAGGTAGCAGGGTCCCCCTCAATAATTCAGCAGTGGTGAGAAGTAGCATCTCGTTCGTTATGATCTAAACTATAGGTTCTTGTATTGTATTATGATACATTGTTAGTATAATTGTGTGGTATATGACATTTGCTGTGTGCATTAGTATATCTACTCTGGTGTCCCATTCCATGATAGAGCCTTAGCCACTTATTGTCTCAGTGTTCTCATGATAGCAATAATAGATCTTTTTGGGTGATGCTGATTTCCTCTCAATCCACTACCAAAAGGGACGAAGTGAAATATATGTAATGTTTGCACAAATTCTGACACACGGCAACCTCAACTGAAAATCTCAACATTGGTGTTTACTTATGAATGTCTTGTCACTCTGTGTGCCCCTCCAGCTGAAGACACCTTCCTCTCCGCCATCATCAACTACACCAACAGCTCCACAGTTCACTTCAAACTCTCGCCCACTTATGTCCTGTACATGGCCTGCCGCTACGTCCTGTCGCCCTCTTACCGTCCTGATATGTCGCCGTCAGAGAGGACGCACAAAGTCATCGCCATCGTCAACAAGATGGTGAGCATGATGGAAGGCGTCATCCAGGTTAGTAACATTACTTTTCAAGCTTTTTTTTGGGTGCATTTTCATATCGAACGTAATCTCATTGATTGATTTGCTCATTATCTCAGTGTGTCTTGCTGCCGTTAACGTGGTCACTCCCCTCCATAATGCCGTGTCTGCTTGTGTTCAAATATGAGCATTATGTGACGTTTTTCTTAATTCACCCCATTAACTGTATTCTTACAAACTACAACCTCTGTAGTTGTTGTAAAGTGTGTGTACATGTGTTTGTTGCCTTTCTCCTGTTACCTCGTATGTACCAATCTGTGCTTTTGTCTTTTGTTTGTGACCTGTAAGTGTTAAATGCTCGTGTGTGAAGCCTGCTAGTGTATACTGATCTTCAGCTAGCATGGAGCTGTTGCTATTCCTTAGGGCTTTAATTCATTTGCATTAATTAATTTAAAATTTTCCGTATTGGGGCCAGTATTATTGCAGAGTTTTTAAGCAGCAATACCAAAGCAATAATTTCTAGAGATCTCATTTTCTGTCAGTATAAATACACTAGCCTGTATAAATAGATTAAATCAAATGCACCTATGTTTAATATTGTATTAACACAAACAGCTGTAGGAACTTTTACTAAATACACTATATTGAACACATTTCTCTCCTCAGTCAGAAAAACTATTGAAAATATGAAGACAAGTCTAAGAATATTACAATCAGTATCTAATAAGAATAGGTAATACGTGACATATTTGCTACTGACTAATTTTCACCTTATACGAGTTAAAGTCTGTTATGATGCACAGAACCTTGGGAGCTTGAAATTGGAGGAAAAAAGTCACATAAGCACTTTAAGTTTTTCTAAAAGCCTCCAGCAGTCAGGCTCAGTGAAACACATGCCATTTCTTCGTAGTGCAGTTGACTTTTATTTGTTTGGCTCGCAGCCAGCTTTTCACTGCTTTTGACATGCAGGGAAGTTATGAAAGAAAACACACAAACACATTCAGACACGCACACAGTGAACTGTAGGACTCAATCTATTTAAGTCTGTGTGTAGTAGGTTTTTGGTTTTATAGAGTTTCAAGGAAATATCTTTAGCTACTGAAGAATGTGGGAATGTTTGAGCTAACTTCAGATAGCTTTTTAAACTGTTGGCATTGTGAGTGGGCATTTTCTCTTATTATTGGTGTATTAATTACTGCATCCTATTTACTATATACTATATATAATAACTGGATGTTGAGCGCTTGCAAAACTCCATTTCAGTGGGTGTCTTGCCCTGTGTGAGAACATAAATGTGCTTTGAATCATGCTGCAATAGATCTTAACTCCATTATTATTTAAAATTTCATCAATAGAAGTGCATAAAGATTATGAAATGGCAATGTAGTATTTTTAAATTTAAGCATAATAACTTGGTTTTATTACCAAGAGTAGAGGCAACACACCTAAAAGTTTATTATTAATCTTAGTTCGACACACTGATGCCATATTTTGCATGAGAGTATGTCACAATTCAGGAACGGATTTGCTGCTCTAAGTTTTTGCCAACAGATTTCTGACTAACCAGGCATTGTTTTTTTGTATTGTGTGCTAAGGCTGCATTTCTTTTCATTAATAGATATATTAAGCGGAAAGTATTTGTTGATTCCAAACATTATTCTGGTAAAATATCAATCATGTATATGTGTTACTGTTTCAAAGAATTTAAGAGATACAACTGCTCTTTTCAGATTCATTCTGTATACATCAACAATGTGAGATGCCCAGTGTAACCAGATTTCTTTTTAACTCTGAGAACTTGTGAGGTCAGAACCTTTTCAAACTCAGCAGTCGTGACTGAGAACTGACCTGTACACTTTGAGCTGATTTAACTGACCTTTAAAGTGCCAAAAACTTATATATAAACCCCAGTGTTGGTGTAGAGTTGTAAATATGTGAGTCTTCACACAGTCATGGATATATTTAGATACAACATATAGGTTGATTCCTGACTGTTTTTATGTAAAGCTTCTGAAATTACTGAGAACTGACATGTATACTTTGACCTTTAAAGTGCCAAAAACTTATATATAAACCCCAGTGTTGGTATAGAGTTGTAAATATGTGAGTCTTCACACAGTCATGGGATATATTTAGATACAACATATAGGTTGATTCCTGATTGTTTTGATGTGAAGCTCCTGAGATTTAAAGCTTTAAATGAACCTTGATCAGTTTCATAAACACCCTGTAATGTTTTCTTTACCGAATGAGTTTCCTGCTGATCTCCATCAGTTAATTTTCTTTAACTTATTCAATATGGCTTTACACTGTAAACCATGACCATGTGTGTGTCAAAGTGTATGTGTGTGTGTGTGTGTGTTACATGGCTGTGTCCATACTGTAGCTGTTGACGTGTTTTCTCTCTGTCCTGTGAACGTATCCTCCTCCTCCTCCTACTCCTCTTCCTCTTCTTCCTTCCATCCAGGAGATTCCTGAAGGTGATCAGGTAGGATAGCACAATAGCACACCATGATACGGCTGCTAAAGACTCGTCTACCTCTTTCTTACGCTCTTATTTACTCTCTTTATCTCTTTCTCTTGGGGTTGGCGATATTGATAGAATGAGTGGAAAATACCTTATGTCCAATGTACTATTTGTTTGAGTCTTAGGTTGTTGTTGCCCAAAGCCCTACTCCAAGATCTTTTTAGCACAATTTATATCATTTCCAGAACTATTTTTTAAAGAATACTAGGTTTCAAAGAAAGTTAATGGCCAGAAACACAATTTAAAATTTGGTGGTACAGTAAACAAAATTAGTTTTTTTTAAAGGTCAGCTACATATACCATATATAAATGTATTTACTGAATATTACAGTGCAACAGTATATTTTTTAAAGATGAGACTCTGCAAACCTTGGTATTAATTTTTATAAAATAATAATGCTTTCCACAGATTGTTAAACTTCTTGTAAATTGGATCACCAGCTCTCCCTTTCTTTTACACTTACTTCATGCTGATATTTTCATATTTACAACGGTTTAAGTAAAACAGCACACATCAGCACTGAACATTTCCGAAAAGGCGACTTTACAAGAGCAGCACACTGCTGAGTGTTGTGTACTTTTGCACCCAAAGGAAGGATGAGTGACTTTCTTGGCAAAACCAATACAATACATTTAAAATATTTTTATGCCATGAATTCTTAAGTTCTATTTGTTTGCTTGAAACTTCATGTTCTTTACATCTAAATTAAGTTAAATCTGACAGCATTTACAGGGTGATGCCACATCATGTCGTCCAACCTCAACAACCATCCGGCTATCTTCTATTAATCTCTGCCTTCAACTTCTCTCTCCCTGGACTGCTCTCTTCTCAGCTCTTTCTGTCTGCTTTTTTGGCAAGCCCTTCATTGTTGCTGCTGCTTCTTTTTTTTCTCCATTCTAACAGAAATATAAAATGCAGCCATAATAATGCGTCCTACCCACAGCTGGAAACTAAGCAACAACAGCAACATCAACCCGACTAATTCCATTCAGCTTCCTGGACCTGCCTGATACTAAAAAACATAAAATATAAACCAAAAACAGCAAAACCAAAGCAACTACTCTTCTCCATTGTTGCTCCATCTTTCACTCTGGCATCCATTTTGTGTGACATCATGTCTTGCTTCTCCTACTCAACAGTGTGGATGAGAGACAAGTCGCGTCCCTCTGACTTCCGCCACCTCCTCTGCTTCATTTGTCTGTTTGGAATTTCATTTAATATGTTCAACCATCTGTCTGTTTTTTAAATGTTTCCTAAGTGTTGTATTTTGGATGCACT